>NC_080064.1:150664954-150952836 GCF_949987535.1 Balaenoptera acutorostrata | reverse complement strand
CCTGATATACCCCAACTTAGCACCACCAGGTGGAATTAAAACCCCATGCCTGCACATTGCCTGCTCTACCTAATTCAGGTGAGTCTTTAAAATAACCCAAGTGGGTTGCTCTTAACTCTCGCCTGCATCAACCCCACCTTTCCTTGTGCTGATTCTCTGTTGTGGACTGTCCTCTCTTCCCTCCACTTATCTAAATTTGACCCATCCTGAGACACCGATCAAGGGGCCTAAGAGTATACGCTGTGGAGTTTAGCCCTTGCCTCCTGCAGTAAGGAACTGAATTTCATCCTTATTTTATGGAACTCAGAGAACTCATCTCTGTGCTGAGCACATAGCAAATGCTTCAGAAATATTTCCTGGTTAACCAGTTGTTGATCAAAACCATTAGGTTACCTAGAGCAAGGTTATTGGAGAAAACCCTCACCTACCCCACATTCAAAAGAGCACTTACTCCTGGGTCTAATGGAACAACCGGTTCTGATTCTTCTACTGGATTGATAGTCCAGTGAATTCCGAACAAAGAGGGGAGTAGAAGACAGTGGGCATATTTTCAGATTTCTCCCTAATTCAGTATCACAACTAAATATAGTGTTATTTGGCATTATGAAATAGGCCCATTTTAGAGCCATTTAAAGTAAACCTGTACGTTGAAGTTTCAATATTTTATGTGGGTCACCTGGATTCTCAGTGAATACAAGAAAATGAACCAAATATATTTTAACCAGAGATTCCTGTTGGATTTTACTTCCTTAGTGTCCTCAAGCTCAACTCATGCCTGGTTGAGGACTTGGTTTCATCTACAAGCCCACTGGGCAGGAAGATTGCACAGAACAAGGGTGTTCCTTTCCCCGCCCCCTCTGCTCAGCTCTGTGGATGAGAGTTGCCCATGTGTCCCTGAGTCTTCCTCTTTAAGGCCTGTTTTTTCTAGTATCTTGGGTGCTCTTGGGCGATTCCCACAATCTCCATGTTCCTATATGCAACACAGAAGCTAGCTGATCTCTACCATACTCTCCACCCCCATCAGCTTGTGATGCTAGAAGATGCAAGATGGGCTTTCCCGGGATTTCGCAATAAGGTGAGCCAGATAATCCTGAGCTGGGGCGAGAACCCAGGCCCGTGAAGTGCCAAAAAATGCGAGGAGGGGAGAGGCTCGGGAGCCCAACACGGAAGGTTATCCTTCACTGGCAGTAGCCCCTGGGGTCCCCTCTCCAGCCGCCCACCTTTCCAGCTAGGGCGGCGGCAGACAGCTGCTCTTCAAGGAGAGGGCGAGGCTTCGAGATGAACAAGGCTCTTTAGAAACACCGGGGCTGACGGTGTGATAACCACTCAAAAGCCAACCGAACAGCTGCAAAATATGATAAAAATCACTTGAAAAGTTCATTGATTTTGCAGCAAAACTGCAAGTACTTCACTTTATAATAATTGTTCCCTCGCGCTCTCGAATCTTGTACTTGAGCTGCAAGGGCGTTCGGGTCAGGGCGGCATTCAGCGAACGGCCCGGGGAAGACAATGGTACGGAGCTGAAGAGACACTTTCATCATGAGCTAATTTACAAACCAAAGCAAAACAGAGTTGGGTTTTGTCTAAGATTATTAGGAGATGTTAATTTTCTTTACTGTTTTAATTTAAAAAAAATTTTATTTATTTTTTTTGAATTTTTGCATTTTATTTAATTTATTTTTTTATACAGCAGGTTCTTATTAGTTATCTATTTTATACATATTGGTATATATGTCAATCTCAATCTCCCAATTCATCCCCCCCCTCCTGCCCCCCTGCCACTTTCCCCCCTTGGTGTCCATACTAGAAGATGTTAATTTTCTGCTTAAATTATTTCTCTCCCTCCTTTCCCCCCAGCTCGTAACTGAAAAAGAAAGCAGCATTAACCCGATCTGGCCTCCCCAATTCTTATCTTCCTAATTAAATTTTGTGACTTGGCATACATGGGTGGGTGGGTTACTTTTTCCCCTTTCCTCTCTTCTCTCCGAGGACAACGTATTTGTTATTTAAATTTATACGGTGTTTGCTTTTATACCTGGTAGGGTGGCTGTTAGTCCTTTGCCCCATTTTTTCCCTCTGGGTTGGGAGACACAATGAAAGGAACTGGGTACAAAATGAGGTCCTCGTGGTTCTTGACCCAGTGGACCCCAGCGGGCTGCTCGGTGGCCAGTGCTGTCTCTGTCCAGAGCAACAGCGGGCTCTGTCCCGCCCTGTCCTGTCTTGCTGGCCACACTCTCCTCCCAGGCTGGCTGGATTTAAAAGTAGACAAGCAAACAAAGCCCAAACTGGACTAACTCTCAATTATCCGCATGAGTGGAGGGCTAATCCAATATTCATTTTTACTTGGCCTTGGAATGTCTTGTGTGGTTTGAACAGGCCAGATTTACCTGGCTGTTTCCGCTTTGCTTGGATGAATAGTGTTACCATTTTCAATATGTCCACAGACTGCTGGTGAGGCTAGCACCCTGGTAACATTCTGGGGTGGATAGGAAATCGATCTGGGTGGGAGAATCTGACACGTAAATTGTCACCGAGCTGGCTGTCACCCCATCACTCCATCTCGTGGCCATTTTTTTGAGTTTATTATTTTCATCCACACAAAGCATCAGGGTAGGTTCCAGTATCCTGACTCATTTCCCCTCTCTGATGGTAAGGAGAAGCAATTTACGAATTGATTCATTTATTCCATAAGTAGTTATAAAATATCTCCTACGTGCCAGGCACTATGCTAGGGGCTGGGACCACAACTCTCAAGTCACATGGAGCTGATGGAGCTCACACACGTATAAGATAGTCTTGTCCACAGACAATTGTAAGTGAGCGTGATCAGTGTTGTGATGAGAGAGGAGCAGGGTGTGACAGGATCACCTGTTTGGGACGCCTAATGGAGACTTCTTAAGAAGAGGGGAAATCTTACCTGAGACCTGAAAAACAGGTAGGAGTTGTTCAGAGGCTGGGCATGGGGGCTGGAGTGGCATGTTCTAGCTCCTTGTGCTAAAGGTCAACAGAGGTGAACGCCGGTGTGGGGAGTTGGAGGACCTGGGCAGGTTTCAGAGTGGTTGGAGCACAGTTAAGAGGCTGGGGGAGAGAGAGGGGAGGCTGGAGACGTAGGCGCTGGGGGAGAGGGCATGAAGGCTCTGGGAGTACAGTAAGGGCTTTGAATTTTATCCCCTGTCCTGCGCTGGGAACTCTCTGGCTGGGAACTCTGAGGGACATCGTCATCAGTGCTCCGGGCTGGTGACGAATCTGATGCCCCTTCAAGGAGCTATTAAAAACAACAACAACAAAACTAAATGTTTATTTATTTATTTATTATTTCTTTTCATTGGCGTATATTTGATTTACAGTGTTGTGTTAGTTTCTGGTGTACAGCAAAGTGATTCAGTTATACAAATATATACTTTTTCATGTTCTTTTCCATTAGAGTTTATTACTAGATATTGAATATAGTTCCCTGTGCTATTCAGTAGGACCTTGTTGTTTATTTATTTTATATATGGTGGTTTGTATCTGCTAATCCCAAACTCCTTATTTATCCCTCCCTCAACCCTCCTTTCCCCTTTGGTAACTGTAAGTTTGTTTTCTATGTCTGTGAGTCTGTTGCTGTTTTGTAAATAAGTTCATTTGCATCATTTTTTTACATTCCACATATGAGTAATATCATAAGATATTTTTCTTTCTCTGTCTGACTTACTTCACTTTGTATGATAATTCTCTAAGCCCATTCATGCTGCTGCCAATGGCATTGTTTCAGTCTTTCTTTATGGTTGAGTAATATTCCATTGTATGATATCTATCTATCTATCTATTTCACCTTCTTTATCCATTCATCTGTCAATGGACATTTACGTTGCTTCCATGTCTTTGTTTTTGTATATAACGCTAAATGAACATTGGGTACATGTATCTTTCCAAATTAGAAAAACTATATTTAATATTTATTTTTATATGAAAAAGAGAAACTGATTTTCTGTTAATAAAAATTTGTATATCTCTTTCTTTGTTTTCAAAATAAGGAGTTAATTCTTTCCCCCTGAATGTAACATAACAATTTAACATATTTGGATTATGTTTTCTTCAGTCTAAACTTTATATATATACATATATATATACACCTGGAAGGTGTTAATCATGCATAGGTGTAACTCACACAAATGTGGTTACATAATCTTGTTAAAAATATTTTTAAAATTTCTTGTTTTTTGGCTTTCATGTAGATAAAAAATATTCTCATTTTACTGAGTTTTTTCCTTCTCCTGATTTTTTTTTTGCATGTGTGTGTCATTTTCTGAATAAGACAACTTCTTGCAAGACTTCAAATTTTATTTATTTATTTAATCAATTAATTATTTACTTGGGTCTTTTTAAATTGAAGTATAGTTGATATATAATGTTATATAAATTGTAGGTGTGCAATATAGCGATTCACAATTTTTAAAGCTTATACTCCATTTATAGTTGTTATAAAATATTTGCTATATTCCCCAATATATCCTTGTAGTTTATCTTATACCCAATGGTTTATAATTCTTACTCTCCTACCCCTATATTGCCCCTCCCCCTTCCCTCTCCCCACTGGTAACTACTAGTTTGTTCTCTATATCTGTGAGTCTAAAGGCCTTCAAATTTAGATGAAATAAATCACTTGTTTGCTAATCAGAACTGCATCATAAATAACTGAGTTTCAGCATTTCAGCAGACAGAAATGGGTGACTTCAGGGGCCTGCCATCTGGATGGTCTCAGGTTGGTGGTGTGGACTAGCCTTCACCAAGAAAATCACTTGGTGACTATTAGAAATACTGCAGTGCTTGGTCAGCTCTTCTGGGGACACTATCCACTCTGGCTGGATGGGGACCATTTTATATTTTGTCAATGGTGTTTCACACACGGGAACCTGAGTTAACTGGCACCACATGTTTGATCTGCTGGAATGACGTCTCAAGGTGTCTTATAAACTGTTGCCCCAGGGAGCTTCCAGGCCATCTGGTTTCATGATAGGGTTCCGTCTAACTCCAGTGGACACTAGGTTTGAGGGGAGCAGAAAGGAGACAGAGGGAGAAGTGTTGGTGACCTGGGTGAGGGATCGTGGTTGTCTCAACCAGGAAATTCATACGGGGGACTGAGAGGACAAATCAAGTTAAGAAACACTAAAAAGTGCAATTGACAGAACTTGGTGATTAGATTTGGAGAATGAGGAAGATACTAAGGATAGTGCCTGGGTTTCTTGTTTGAGCAACTTGGTGGATGCTAGCTATCAAGGTAGGAGACAAAAGCGGGGCAGATGTAGGGGAAAGATGCTGAGTTCAGTCTGGACATAGGAAATTTCAGGTACCTGTGACCTATCCAAATTGAGGTGTCAAATAAACAGTTGAGTGAACAGGGTAGCTCAGGAGCCCTATTCGAGTGAGAAATATAAAATCTGGATATTATTCACATAGAGAAGGGAGTGCTGGAATTAGACAAGATAATGCAGAGAGAGTGGGGAGTAAGTAGAGAGAAGGGCTCAAGACAGAACTTGAGGAAAACCAGCTTTTAAGGAGAAAGCCAAGGAATAGAAACTACAAATGAAATTCAGAAAATCTAGTAAAGAAAATTAACCAGTTATAAGAAGAAATTCTGAATCTTTGTCTCATTGTGTCTTTAAAAATTTTATTTATACTTATTTATTTTATTCATATATCTTTACAATGAAATATTTCAGACATTCCAAAAGGTATAGACTACAATAATATAACAAACACCCATGAACCCCCCTGCTGTTCTGTGCACCCCTTCCTGATCACTCTCCCCACTTCCCCCTCAGGGGTAACCTATTCTGTAATTCCCATGTTGGTCTTTATACTTTCATCATTATATCTCATGGTGTCATCATGCAAAAGAAAACACCCTTTTCCATTACGACTGAGACATGATCCTCAAATTTTGAAGCAATGAGCATTGACAAATTGCCTTTTAAAGAAATGACAGGTGTGCTTCTATTTATCAAACACCAGTCACGTTTGGATTGCTAAGCGTACCCAGTTATCAATTCATCATCTCTCAGCTCCAAATCCAGCCTTCTTTGCCCTGCTTTCTGGTGCTGGAGCTGGGTGCTCTAACATTTTTTTCTTTGCCAGCTGATGCAATATTACCCTTGCCAGTAGAGGATGCTGAGAGGACACTGCAGAAGGCAGGGACCTCTCTTCCTGGTTCCGGTGTGCAGCTTCTTGCTCCTGCTCAGTGGCCACTGACTTGCAGGTCATCCAGTGGTGCTCACTTTCTAGTGAGTTTCACTGGCATCCCAGTGGGTGGCTTTCCGGGGAATCTCATGGTGCCCTCTCCACCCCCAACAGATAGTTTTCTGCCCTCCAGCCCTGGCATGTAGCACTCCAACCTCTTCACCATCCAGTGGGCCACAGCCACATCCTCCCCAGCGAGCTCTAGCCCTCAGCCCTAGGGTGGTGTTCTTTCCATAGGTGCTGTGCCTCTGCCCTAGAGGTAGTATAGGGGGTAGTCACTACCCCTATATCTGCTCCCTATGCCTTCAAGCCCTTTATTCTCAAGTTCTCTTTACCCTTTAGTAGTTAATTCCCTGTTACTTTGAATAATTCTTCATATTAAACTTTTCTTGTCCAAACTATCATAGAGATTGTGTCTCCTCACTGGATCCTGACTAATAAACACTAGAAAGAACACTAGACTTGTGGTAACAAACTCTGACTTTGCACTTTTCTTATGGGTGAGACATTGGCAAGTCATGTCATCTTTCTGGATTTAAATTCCTCTTCTATAAACTGAGGTACCTTCTATTCCCCCTACCAGCATTGTTCCAAGAATCACATTGGATAATGGATGTGACTTATGAAGGTGTAGAGTAGAGGATACACATTCAGTTTGAGTTCAAGTAGAAGAAAACCAAAGGGTTGGGGGAGAATAAATAAGATGAAGTAGAAAGTATTGGGGAGTAAGACTCTGATTAGCACTTATGGCTTCATGTAACCTGAAGCCTCTTCTCTCTGTTCTTTCTGCTTAGTGGAATGGAAAGAAGACTCTGAGAACAGGGACCTTGAAAAAACAAAAGTTCTTTCCCTTAATGATATTAGAAGTCTAGAAAGAAATGGCTTTATATTAGGCCCCTGGGAGCTGAGTGGCTCAGGAAGCTTGGTGCCAGGGAAACCTAAGAACTGAGGATAAATCAACTTTAGGGACGTTTGATTTATCTAAAATTTAGGGTGAACTGTTAAAATTGCAATACGTATCAGAGAGAAAGATGTTAAATTGTACCTTAGAATTTTTAAATTAAAATTTTTTTGCTCTAAAACAATTATTTTTTATTTTTTATTTTTCAAACATCTTTATTGAAGTATAATTGCCTTACAATAGTGTGTTAGCTTCTGCTTTATAACAAAGTGAATCAGTTATACATATACAATATGTTCCCATTTCTCTTCCCTCTTGCATCTCCCTCCCTCCCACCCTCCCCATCCCACCCCTCTAGGTGGTCACAAAGCACCGAGCTGATCTCCCTGTGCTATGCGGCTGCTTTCCACTAGTTATCTATTTTACATTTGGTAGTGTATATATGTCCATGACACTCTCTTACCCTGTCACATCTCACCCCACCCCCTCCCCATATCCTCAAGTCCATTCTCTAGTAGGTCTGTGTCTTTATTCCCGTCTTGCCACTAGGTTCTTCATGGCCTTTTTTTTTTTTTTCCCTTAGATTCCGTATATATGTGTTAGCATACTGTATTTGTTTTTCTCTTTCTGACTTACTTCACTCTGTATGACAGACTTTAACTCCATCCACCTCATTACAAATACCTCCATTTCATTTCTTTTTATGGCTGAGTAATATTTAAAACAATTATTTTTTAGGCCTTGCTTTATATGAGTTTTAATATCAGATTATATTGTTTTACCAAAAGAGGAATCCTGGAGCCTTGTTGTTTAGAGTGTGTCTCTGTGACATAACACCTAGTGGCCAAATATCTGAATTGCAGGTTTAGTTTTTTGTTCTGTGGACAAAGCAGGCAGTAGGCTATAGCTATGGTAACCATATGAGAGGTTACAGGCTGTAGTTAGCAACCATATACCTGGGATGTTTCTGAGGAAGTCCTGTTTTGTGCAGTTTTAGCACAATTTGTTAAATGCACAACAAATGTAATTTTATTTGATATCCATTAAGAGTGTTCACAGAAATAAATTTGTCATGTGTCCAGAGTTTTTTGTTTTTTGTTTTTGTTCAAAGAGCCTGGTCTTTGTAGTAGGTATGGCAGAAGGACCCGGACTAGGATATTCCTTCTGTGATCCCTTCCCTTTCTTGGTCCTTAATTTACTGACTTGTAAAACCAGATGGGTTGATTTGTTCAGTAACTTTAGAATTTTTAAAATTGTGACCGTAGTGGAAATTACTTTTACATCATATTATTTCTCTTTGTCTCTCTTTCTGTCTCTGCCTCTCTCTGTCCCTCTGTCTCTGTCTCTCTTTCTCTCCCAGACACACACACACACACACACGTGCATGCGTGCACACACATGCCCCCTCAAGTTTCCATGAAACAATGCCTAGCTTCACTAAATGCAATGCATTTGGTTCCATTCTATGCCATGCCATGCCACTCCATTCCATTCTATTCACAACAAAACTGAACAAAAACCGATGGGTTGAGAGCTGCTAATTCCATGACCTGCAGGTGGGTCTCACCCCAAAGTCCAAAAATGCACTGAAGAAAATAATCTCTAACATACAATCTAAGTCTGCGTGACTATTTGCTACTTGATGATAAAATCTCCTCACAATGGGTCTCTTACAACCACTACCACCACCTGCTTTAGCTCTACCAAGCATCTGCCATCAGCAAATCCACAGTCAAAGAGGACCAAGTATGAATACAGAATAGGTGCCCCATTCCTACCAGTACATGGTATTTGGAATTAGTTTTGTGCTCAAAACTTGGCATGTTATGTCCCTCCCCAAAAAGATGCCTTTTTGTTGGCCTTCTGTCTTGGTCTCCTTTGCTTGCGGGCCTGGCTCCCTGTTTAACTGTAGAGGTTGGACCCTGCCTCCTGTGTCCCAGCCCCTAGCTGTGTCCTGCTTCATTCTGGATAAACCTTCCAAGAAGCATAGTGATACCACCTGTTTGGCAACTGGATGTTTTTGATTCTGATGTCTGTCCTGAAAGTATCTTCATTCATCACTTTTCTTTGGGTATTCTGAATCTGACTGCTGGCCTCCCTAACTGGGCCCATGGTTCCTTCTCCTGTCTGCCACATGAAGATTCCAATAAGCCTCATGTTCCAGCCTGGTGGATCGGGGAGTGCTAAACCTACAAATATACGCATTACGTACAGATACACAATGGGCCATGGGTAATTTAACTTTCAATTTGCCTTTTAAAATTTTCTATGAAGCATTTGCTATCCTATAATCACTTCAATATACCATGATAATTCACCTTAAAAATTCATGAAATAATTCCATTTTTAAAATAACCCCCCTTCATACCATTAAAACACATTTTCCCTTCTTTATCTAACCCTTGTCCCACCACTTACCTGTTTTATAAGACCACAGTTTTGTAGATAGTTTCTTTAAGTGGGTGTGAATCTCTTTTTAGCTCAAGGAAGTTTATCAATGTATTTTTGGGGTCTTGTATTTCTTCTCTAGCTCCTCTAGGGATAAAGTTTCAAAACACCGCAAGGAGAATTTGGGGTAGAGCTCAGGGAGAACTTCCTGACAGAAGGAGGTTGTGGAATGTTTCCTTTAAAATAATAGTAATAATAAAAAGGGGGGGTGGGGTGAGGAGGTGGTCCTGATCTGTGAGGGCTGGAGGGGGAGAGGTAAATAACTTCTCAAAGTCTGATCCAGCCCTAAGATTCTTTGATGTGATTGCTCTGTCCCTTCTAGCTGTCTGGTTTTGATCTAAGGATTTGTCTGCTGGAGCCCTGAGCTCTGAGTAAGAAAATCCCAGCTCTACACCACCCTGGGCAACCCAGGGCCTTGCACCAGCTGGCCGGCCTGCGTGTGCTCTCTGGGAATTCTAGACCGGACTGATGGGCTCCTCTGATTTGCTTTGACTGTTGAGTTCCAGGGAAGGCCCATGGCATGTGCAGCTAAGGAGACCCTTCCAGAGACCTACTGCCTCCGTGAGTTAACTCATTAGGGGCTTCCCAGGCATCCTCCCGCACTGAGTGGAGTCTGCCTTTCACCTCGTCCTTTTTTGCATTTCACTGGTTATGCATGGTTGACTGGATAACTCACTTCTGCAACCAACCAGCTCGTCAGAGTCCAGCCTAATTACTGAGTCCCCAGATACGGCTCAGGTTAAGTAGGAGTCGCTTTAATCCCTTTTAGAATACAAAGTGAACAGGAAGTGGAGTGCTCTAGATACATTAATAAATGATTTGGGGAATAGGATGATTTTAATTTAATATCCGTATGTCCACTGCAAGGAACAATTGGATCAAGAACTTATTTGCTGGGTTTGTATATGTTTTAATGCCATCAACTCCTGGATAGGCTGAGACCCATGTGAATCCCCATATTCATAAATATGAAACTGCTTGTAAGACTCTTGGCTTTTTTCTGAACCACATTCCTATCTTGTGACTTTTCATCTTTTGTGAACCCTTATCTCTTACTTGATGAGATATTTTTATAACAGTAAGTGTACTTCCTGAAACCATTTTACAAATTGCTTTTCTTTGTATTTGTGTATGCAAATATATATATATATATATATATATATTTCTATTATTCTTGGTATAGAATCAGGCCACAACTGAGTTAAACTTTTAAATTCATTCCAAACTTTTTTCTAGTAAGGTTCATCACTTTCCTTTTAAATTTTAGTTGTTATTTTAAAATTCCTGAACAATACACAAGTTTATTCTTGTTAAACATTCAAACAGTACAGACAAAGCTAAAGTTTCCCTGGATTAACCTCCCCAAGCCCATTCTTCTGGGTAGAGGTGGCCACTGTTAAAATCTTGGAGTGCATCTTTTGAGCCCCCATCCAGGGCATTATTGGAAGGGCACAGACTCTGGAGCCCATCTGCTTGGGTTTGAATTCCTGTCTTGTCACTTACCAGCTGAGTGATTTGGCAAGTTACTTAACTCTATGCCTCAGTTTTTTCCCTGCAAAAATGGGGACAATAATAGAACCTATTTCATAGGGGTTTTGAAGGATTAAAAGAGTTAATTTGTGTAAAGCACTTACAACAATGTCTGGCATATGGTAATTGCTCAAAAGTGTTTCATTTATGTATACCTACATACTCTAGAAAATTACAATGTTTTATATACTTGGTACCACACTGTATATGTATTTCTACTACTTCCTTTTTAAAAACTCTTTCCATATTAGCACAAGTAAATATAACCCCACTCTTGTTTTACCTGTTGCATAGTTTTTCATTGTATGTACATAGTTTATTTAGCCATCCCCCATTGATGGATATTCATATTACTGATGGGTATTCATACTACTTTTGCCGTTGCTAACAAAGCTGCAGAGAATGCCTTTATACATGCCTCCTTTTGCCTGTGGATGTTAATGTGTTCCTGTAGGGCAAATACTGAAATGTGGAATTAGCAGGCTAAAGGATATACATGTTCTTGTTGTTGGTGGTTGTGGTGGTGATTTGTGTATGTTTGCTATTTTGGATATTGCTAATATTCTTGCTTTAAAATGCCTTTTATATTTATCCACACATTTACCTTCTCTGGGGTTGTTTATTCCTTCTTGCACTTCTGTTCTTCTATTGGGATCCTCTTTAGCCCGAGAACTTCCTTTAGTGTAGTCCAGAAATATTTATGATGAACTTGCTGGGTTTTTTTTCCAGTTTTGACTTATTTGAGAGTATTTCTTTTTGCCTTCATTTTTCTCAATTAAAAATTTTATTTTGAGATCTCCAGAGATTCACATGCAGTTGTAAGAAATACTGCAGAAGGATCCTGTGTACCCTTTACTCGATAGTAAAGTTCTGTAAGCCTGTAGTACCGAAAGCCTGAGATTTTCACTAGAATCTATCCACATTGGCTGGACCTGTACTTCGACATCTTCCCAGCAGTGCCTAACGTCTGAAATCTCTGCACAGCACTTTACCTCCCAGTGGCTATTCTCTGTGAGGTCTTTTGAGGTCTTGCCCTCAGGAGTTTGACAAAAGCTCGAGGTAAATTTTATGCAGATTTTTCGGGCTCCTTTTGTTCCAGCCCCCTCCTCTCTGAAGCTCTGCCCCCTAGACTTTAATCGCTGTGGTAATGATTAATGCTATCGTTTTTTCCCTCGATCCTGTGAGCTTGAAAATGATGAAGTCAGAGAGGTAACAGTAGGCTAGATTGTGCTGGTCCTTGTGAGCTCTTTAAGCCACTGTAGGCCATTATAATCATTGATATCACAGATAATCAACATTGTAAATGGGTGTTAATTTTGGGTGGCATCTATTGAGATAATTATATTGATTTTTCCTTTAATATATTAATACAATGATTAACAAGAGTAGGTATTTAAGCTTGAGCCATCCTTATATTTATAAGATAAAATTATCTCGATTATGATTCATTATTATTTTTAAGATGCTACTAATAAATTGCTAACATTTTATTTAGGACTTTTGCATGCCTGTTCACAGGTGATACAGGCATTTAGTTTTATTTTCTTGTGTTGTACTTGTCCATTTTTGGTATCTGAGTTATGCTAACTTCATAAAATGAGCATAGTAGCTTTCCATCTTTTTCCATGCTATGCAGCATCTGGTATAAATGGGCTATTTTCTGTTCTTTGAATGTTTGGTAGAATCTTTCCAAAGGCTATTTGTCCATTGATGCTTGTGCTTCTTTTTTTTTTTTTTTTTTTTTAAATAAATTTATTTATTTATTTTTAGCTGTGTTTGGTCTTCGTTTCTGTGTGAGGGCTTTCTCTAGTTGAAGCGAGCAGGGGCCGCTCTTCATCACGGTGCGCGGGCCTCTCACTATCGCGGCCTCTCTTGTTGCGGAGCACAGGCTCCAGACGCGTAAGCTCAGTAGTTGTGGTTCACGGGACCAGGTGCTCCGCGGCATGTGGGATCGTCCCAGACAAGGGCTCGAACCCATGTCCCCTGCATTGGCAGGCAGATTCTCAACCACTGCGCCACCAGGGAAGCCCACTTATGTTTCTTGAAACTGTTATAATTCATACTTTCCTATGAAATCATTATTTTTAATCTAGGTTTCAAATTTATTGCCATAGCATTGTACATAGTATTCTCTTATAATTAAAAAATTATAGCTGTAGTTAAATACTATTTTCCATTCATTTCTAGCTTTCCTTTTCTTTATCATACTCAGCCAGTTTGTTTATTTTTTTATTTTTTCAAAGACATAGCTCTTAGTTTCGTTGAGCAATGCTTTTTAAGAACATATTATCTTTAATTTCTCAGTTTATTTTCATTGATTATTTTCTGCTGTATCTGGTTTATTTATTTTCACTTTTCTAGATATTTCATTAGTTCAGTTATCAACAATTTTATTTTCTATCAAATGTATCAAGGCCATAAATTTTCTTAAGGTTCATTTAGGGTTTGTGCCCTTGATTTTGGTAATGTTGTATTTTTTGTTGTTCATTTCTAAATAGTATGTTATTTGCACACCTACTTTTTTTTTTTTTAAATAGATCTTTATTGGAGTATAATTGCTTCACAATACTGTGTTAGTTTCTGTTGTACACCAAAGTGAATCAGCCATATGCATACACATGTCCCCATATCCCCTCCCTCTTGAGCCTCCCTCCCATCCTCCCTGTCCCACCCCTCTAGGTCATCGCAAAGCACTGAACTGATCTCCCTGTGCTATGCTGCTGCTTCCCATTAGCTAATTATTTTACATTCGGTAGTGTATATATGTCGATGCTACTCTCACTTCGCCCCAGCTTCCCCTCCCACCCCGTGTCCTCAAGTCCATTCTCTATGTCTACATCTTTATTCCTGCCCTGCCTCTAGGTTCTTCAGAACCATTTTTTTTTAGATTCCATGCATATGTGTTAGCATATGGTATTTGTTTTTCTCTTTCTGACTTACTTCACTCTGTATGACAGAATCTAGGTCCATCCAATTCACTACAAATAACTCAATTTCATTTCTTTTTATGGCTGAATAATATTCCATTGTGCAATATCTTCTTTATCCATTCATCTGTCGATGGACACTTAGGTCGCTACCGTGTCCTGTCAATTGTAAATAGTGCTGCAGTGAACATTGTGGTACATGACTCATTTTGAATTATGGTTTTCTCAGGGTATATGCCCAGTAGTGGGATTGCTGGATCATATGGTAGTTCTATTTTTAGTTTTTTAAGGAACCTCCATACTGTTCTCCATAGTATCAATTTACATTACCACCAACAGTGCAGGAGGGTTCCCTTTTCTCCACACCCTCTCCAGCATTTATTGTTTGTAGATTTTTTGATGATGGCCATTCTGACTGTTGTGAGGTGATACCGCATTGTAGATTTGATTTGCATTTCTCTAATAATTAGTGAAGTTGAACATCTTTTCATGTGTTTGTTGGCAATCTGTATATCTTCTTTGGTGAAATGTCTATTTAGGCCTTCTGCCCATTTTTGAATTGGGTTGTTTTTTTTTTTGAAATTGAGCTGCATGAGCTGCTTGTATATTTTGGAGATTAATCCTTTATCAGTTGCTTTGTTTGCAAATATTTTCTCCCATTCTGACGGTTGTATTTTTTATGGTTTCCTTTGCTGTGCAAAAGCTTTTAAGTTTCATTAGGTCCCATTTGTTTATTTTTGTTTTTATTTCCATTTCTCTAGGAAGTGGGTCAAAAAGGATCTTGCTGTGATTTATGTCATAGAGTGTTCTGCCTATGTTTTCCTCTAAGAGTTTGATAGTGTCTGGCCTTACACTTAGGTCTTTAATCCATTTTGAGTTTATTTTTGTGTATGGTGTCAGGGAGTCTTCTAATTTCATACTTTTACATGTACCTGTCCAGTTTTCCCAGCACCACTTATTGAAGAGGCTGTCTTTTCTCCACTGTATATGCTTGCCTCCTTGATCAAAGATAAGGTGACCATATGTGCATGGGTTTATCTCTGGGCTTTCTATCCTGTTCCATTGATCTATGTTTCTGTTTTTATGCCAGTACCAAACTGTTTTGATTACTGTAGCTTTGTAATATAGTCTGAAGTCAGGGAGCCTGATTCCCCCAGCTCCATTTTTCATTCTCAAGATTGCTTTGGCTGTTCGGGGTATTTTGTGTTTCCATACAAATTGTGAAATTTTTTGTTCTAGTTCTGTGAAAAATGCCATTGGTAGTTTGATAGGGATTGCATAGAATCTGTAGATTGCTTTGGGTAGTAGAGTCATTTTCACAATGTTGATTCTTCCAATCCAAGAACATGGTATATCTCTCCATCTATTTGTATCATCTTTAATTTCTTTCATCAGTGTCTTATAATTTTCTGCATACAGGTCTTTTGTCTCCTTAGGTAGGTTTATTCCTAGATATTTTATTCTTTTTGTTGCAATGGTAAACGGGAGTGTTTTCTTAATTTCACTTTCAGATTTTTCATCATTAGTGTATAGGAATGCAAGAGATTTCTGTGCATTAATTTTGTATCCTGCTACTTTACCAAATTCATTGATTAGCTCTAGCAGTTTTCTGGTAGAAGGGGCCCAGGTGTGCCCCCCACCCCTGGTCTCAGAGGGTGGGGGACCTCACCTGGGAGCCCAGCAGGCTTCCTGGACTCGAGTGGGTGGGGCAAATGCCCTCTTCTCCTCTCTTGCTCCTCCGGTCCTGGAAGGCCCCTCCCACCTGCCTCTCCTGAGCTCCCCTCGGCCTCCTTCCTATGCCCCCAAGACCAATGTGGCTGGGGGAAGGGGGGCCTTGGGGCGTAGAGGAGCAGCCTGGGAACTCAGCAGGCTCTCCATGCCCGAGTGAGTGGGGTAAATGCCCTCCACTCCTATCCTGCTCCTCCTGGAGGGCCCCTCCTGCCTACCTCTCCTGATCTTCCCGGCCTCAGGGGCGCTGATCCTGTCTGGCCTCCACTTCTCCTCCCCACTCTGTCCCCCCACGTCCTACTGGTTCACTTGGGGGTCCCTCCCATCTCATTGGGCATCAGGGTTCCCCACCAGCGGCCGGCAGGCACCCTAGTTGTGAGGAGACGCTAACTAGGTGTCTTCCCACGCTGCCATCTTCGATTGTCCCCTACTTCTTTTTTAATCCAATATTTTTTTCAGAAATGTGTTTAAATTTCTGGCTGCGTATTTTTGGGGTGGAGGCGTGTTATAGCAGACGCTGTGGTATGTCACCTAGTTCTTTCTTCAGGACCAAAACATGCATTCTCCCTGGTGCAGGGAGTGTTGGCTGCTGATGGGTCACAGCTGAGTCCTTCTGTAGTCATTGCCTTCAGCCAAGGGAGCTACTGACCCAAACTCACACCCCTTCTTAGGTTCCCAGGGCAGCTCACATCCAGTGACTAGTTGATGAGGGGTACAAAGGCCTGAACTTCTTGCCTCAATTTGGTACAACTTTGAGGGACAGTCTCAGATCCAAAGTTCTCTGTAGGACTGGCTGAGACCTCCGTTACTACTGCAATGCTGTTCAGCTTTGCCTTCTGCCCAGTCCTCCTTGCGTCAGTGTCTCACAGGTATTGGCTTCCAAGAGAGCTGCTCCTGCACAGGGATTTTCATCTCAGAGCCTGTATCCTGGGGAATCTGATCTCTAACAGGGCTATCTTTTGGTTGTTATTTCTAATGTCATTTACATCAATGAGCATTTTTTTTCTCATGCACATGTATGAGAGTTTCTATACCTAGAAGTGGAACCACTAGGTTAAAGGGAATCTGCATCTTCAACTTTACCAGATATTTTAACTAGTTCTCTGAAGTGACTGTGCCCATTTGCCCTCCCGTCAGCAGTGTCCTTCACATCCTTGCTAACACTCTATATTATCATCCCTTTATTATAACTTTTGTAGGTCACTCTATTTGTATCTCTCATAGATAGGTTATAGGTAGCTTTAAAAAGCTCAATCAGTGAGTCTCCAGCTTTTAAGAGATTAATTCTAGATGTTCACTTCCATTATTAATGTCATTTTTATTAAAGAGATATAGTTGACTGACTTAGTTCAAAATATAGGACCAGGGGGTCAGAAAACCTGTATACTAATCCCTATTTTGCCCAGGATCAACTCTATAATTTAGAGTCAGTCATATATCCTCTATGATTTTCATTTTTCTCATCTGTTAAATATGGAAGTTGGACTAAGAGAATCACCTAGGTCTCATCCACTCTGACAGCAAATGATTCCCAGAGTTCAATCCCTACTCCTCCTTCTACCACCATCCTCATGCTACCACTGCCTACACTGAAGTCATACCTTAGGGACCATCATCTCTCTTCTTAGAGGAAGAAGAAATCTTTTGCTTTGATAGGGGCTTGGAGTCAGGCTTACAGTAGGAGAATGTCCAGAGGTTGGAAGGGGGAAGACTAGGATGGATTTCTGTATTCTCTTTGCTCTCTCACTCCCCTCCTCCCAAACTCCACCTAACTTAAATTCTAACTTCTCGCTTCCTGTCTAGAGAAAGTGTTCATTAATTCTTATGTAATAGTTTTTATTTAGTTCTACTTTGAGATATCTCACAAAATAAGTAACAAAGATCTGGTCCTTTGAAAGTTAAGGTTTTAGACAGATCAATATTTATTGAAAAAATATTTATTGATGCTATTTTGGTAACTGTGGGAATAAAAACTGAATGAGACTCTGTCTGTCCCCTCAAAGTACACACTCTGGTGGTAAGACCTGGCACACCAGGAGCATGCTCCAGACAGAGAGCTCTAGGTGTGGTCAGGAGTGAAAGCTTATCAGTCCTGGGGTTGCCAAAGGAGCCCTTACTGAGGAGATGGAGTTCAAGGTGGCACCAGAAGTATGGGAAAGAGAAGGAAGGGACAAGTCAATATTATTTATTCTGATTCTGGTTGTACATGTTTCCTGCTTCTTCATGTGGAGAAATGAATAGATGCTAAAATCACAGTCAGCTTTTCAAGATGCTCTAAGCCTTGGAATCTGCTCCAGGTAAAGCCTAGTGTCACCCTCATGTATCTTTAGCATCAGCAACACTGTTTTTTTGGTTCACAGTCTTAGGATCCTTTCTCCCGAGATTTTGTGGGAGAGGTAAGAATGTAACGAGGAGACTGCTGAAGGGGCTCTGGTTTTCTCTAACAGACAGGTCATTGGTTTCATATGAAAAGATGCCCAGTGAGCCATGAAAATAAATGACCACATGTCCTGTCTACAGACCGGAAGAAATCAGTTCACAAATTTAATAGAAAGCAGGCCCGAGAGCCTTAAGGAAATGAGTCAAAACCTATCTTTCTCTATTTTCTTTTTACTAGTCTCTTTTAGACTTTTGCTTTTACTTTTGTGTGTGTGAGTGTGAAATTCCATATTGGCAGCAGAATTGATTGCCTCCAGGCAGATGTCTGTGTGTCTAGAGCCTACGGATAAAGGGGCAGTAGAAGGTAGTGGAGATACTGGGAATTGGTGAAGGAACATATGGGAGGAATCAATACAAATTATACCAACTGAATTGGAATTCCATTTACCAAACAAAGTTTACATAAAATGGATGGTCAGTTTTCATCTCTGATGGAAATGTCATCCAATAGTTCCCCTTCTGGGAATAACGCCACAAACAATTATAGAAAATTGACTTTATACCTGAATTCCCAAATGAGAGGGAAAAGTTCCAGGCACCTGATTTCTCAAATGAACACCAAAATACTCATATGAAATGATCTGGAACAATGTATTGGTAAATTGTGCGTTCTTTGGAGCAACCTATCAACATGTGCAAATGTAGATGGAACCCAAGGAGAGTGACCAATCTGGATGGGGTTCATCAGGGAAGACTTGCTAAAAATGGATTTTACATTTTTTAAGGCCTATGAAGTCATAGATTGGGGTTGAAGACAAGGGTTAAATTCCAGGTGGTGGGATCTGCTTCCTTCTGTGGCGGTTTCAGACCATGGAGATCCCAGCTGGTCCTCTTCCCATCTCCATCTCCCTGTGCTCCCTGCATCCACAGCCTGTAGGTTGCAGGAAGGGAGAATGTATTGCAGGTTATTCTTCTCTGGAGCCCAACTCCAGGTGAGTTGGTGAACAAAGCCCCTTGGTACCCTCTTTAGTATTCAGTTCCCTAAAGGTTTATATTTCATGCCCAGCATTAACATATCTATGCCACCAAGATGCATACATTTTCACTAAATTGCTTTCAGTTGGAATAGCTAATGTGCCCTGGTAATGCCACTAAATGTGAACAATTATGAAGAAAAAGAACCTTCCATTTGTTCTCTCTTTCAAGACCTCAAACTAGATTACCTTGTTCTCTTAATAGGTGAAAGTCCTTTTACCCAACAAATTAGATATAGACAAATTGCTTCTATTTCAGGCTATTTTGAAAGCCTCTCCTCTCTGTTACCTTTCCCAGTCATTTGTATTGGAGGTGTAATGTTAATTCTTGATCATAGGCACCAAATGAGGGGAATTGTATCACCAGTAATAGAAAGTGGCAGACAATCCAAAAGACATTTTTATTTGGCTTTGGAATATACATATACACTTACCTTTGAATATGGGCATGTTTGACATTCCAGAAATTTATTTCAAACCAAATTAGGAAGCCAAACTGGGAAGGCTTCATGCCCCTGGAACTAAGAGGCTATGTCCAATTTCCAGTCCTGCCAACCCCAATTAATTCCACCTTGCAACTCACTTCAAGCTGTGGAAAAGCATGAAGGATTTTCAGACTCACTGTCATTTCATTCTCAGCCAAACCTGTACTGAAGCAGTCAAGGAGTTAAATAGGCCAGTTTCAGTAGATTTCCTGAAGTAAATAGAGAGAGACTTGAGAAATCAACAGAACTGGTGTTAATACAGATTTAAGAATTAATCCATAAAGAGCCTGTGTCTGAGGTTCCAACCGAGCAACTTTCCAAATATAGAAGGAGTTAATTTAGATCAGTACATTGAGTTCACTATGCTCCAGACACTCTGATTGTTATAGTGGATATAAGATTAAAAAACAAACAAGCAGGGGCTTCCCTGGTGGTGCAGTGGTTGAGAATCTGCCTGCCAATGCAGGGGACACAGGTTCGAGCCCTGGTCTAGGAGGATCCCACATGCCGCGGAGCAACTAGGCCCGTGAGCCACAATTACTGAGCCTGCGCGTCTGGAGCCTGTGCTCCGCAACAAGAGAGGCCGTGATAATGAGAGGCCCGCGCACCGCGATGAAGAGTGGCCCCCGCTTGCCGCAATTGGAGAAAGCCCTCGTACAGAAATGAAGACCCAACACAGCCATTAAAAAAAAAAAAAAAAAACTTTAAAAAAAACAAACAAAAAAACAAACAAACATCTTATTATGGTTATAAAGACTTAAATGACCTAGCCTGTGCCTGTCTCCTCAACCTTATCTGCTCCTCCCTGCCCCTTGCTGATTATGTGCCAGCCCCACCTGTCTTCTCTTATTTTCTTGAACATGCCAGGTGTTTCTTGACTCAGCACCTCTGTCCGTGGGTTCCTGCTGCCTCTGCCTGGGGTTCTCCCATCTCTCCTCATGTGGTGACTCCTTCTTTTTCTTTAGGCTTCAGCTCAAGCAGCCCCACCTCAGAGATGCCTTCTCTAGCCTCCTGTCCTCAAATACATCCCCTTTTGTGATTTTCTGTCTTAGCATCCCCTCCCTTTTGTGTCAGTTTGTTTTTCCGTGGTATCATCCTTTGCTAGAATGTAAGCATCCTCTGGGTAGGGACTTTCTTGTTCAGTGCTGCATCTTCAGCTCCTAGCGGAGAGCTTGGCTTTCAGAGATATGCCATATGTGTTTTTGAATCAATCAATCAAAGCTGAATAAGCTGTGATGTGAAAGAGCTCACAGTCTAGTGCTGAGTGGCAGTACATTTGAAAACAGTAATTACTGTCAGTTATTTCAAAATTTACTGTCAGCTTAAAAATTTAAAAAACTAGCATGAGCAATTTTAAGGATTTTAAAAAATTATATTTTTTGTTATAGAACGTTTCAAATCTTGTTTCGTTTATATTTCCACCCGCTCTTCTGTCCCTAATATTGGATTATTTTGAAGCAAATTCCAGACATCACATGAGGGCCAGGACTAGGGAGAGGCAAGTGAGGTGTCTAGGGTGCAACATTGATGGGCGCTTTGCCTCAGGTGCTGACCCTGCCTTTGCATCACCTGAGGACCTGACCCCAGCCCCGGTTCTGCATCATATGGGATTGGCCAAAAAGTTCGTTCGGATTTTTGGACACATCTTATGGAAAAACCTGAACGAATTTTTGGCCAACCCCATATCACTTCACCAGTAAATATTTCAGTATGTTTGTGTCTGTATAAGACTAAAGCTCTTTTATTAAAAAACCCACATAAATACATTACCATTATTACACTTGAAAATAACAATTCCTTAATATCATCAAATGTCCAATCTGCATTCAAATTTCCCTGGTTATTTCATAGTTTTTTTTTTTTAATTTTTTTTTTTTGACATGAACTATTTTTAAAGTCTTTATTGAATTTGTTACAATATTGCATATGTTTTGGGTTTTTGGCCCCGAGGCATGGGGGATATCAGCTCCCTGACCAGGGACTGAACCCACACCCCCTGCATTGGAAGGCGAAGTCCCAACCACTGGGCCACCAGCAAATCCCTATTTCATAGCTTTTTTTTAAGGTTGGTTTGTTTGAGGGACTATCCAAAGTCCACACATTGCACTTGATTAATACGGCTCAAAAGAAGTCTCTTTCAATCCATTGGTTTCCCCATTCCTCTTTTTGTTGTTATTGCGTTTTCAGTTTTCCTTGTGACTTATGGGTTAAAAGAAAAACAGGTGATTTGTCCTTGTAAAGTTTCTACATTCTTAATTTTGCTAGATGCCTTTGTGTGCTATCATTGAACATGTTCTTCTGCCTCCAGGATGTCCTATAAACTGGTAACTAGTAACTTGCTCAGTGTCTTAGTTCAAAGTGCTATAAAAAAGTAGAGCATTGGGTGGTTTATAAACAATGGAATTGATTTCTCATAGTTCTGGAGGCTGGAAGTCTGAGATCAGGGTGCCAGCATGGTTGGGTTATGGTGAAGGCCCTTTTCTGAATTGCAAACTGCTGACTTCTTGCTTTATCCTCACTTGGCAGAAAGAACTGGCTGGCTCTCTGGCCTCTTTTTATAAGGGCACTGATCCCATCCATGAGAACTCTACTTTCATGACTTGATTACCTCCCCAAAACTCCACCTCCAAACATCATCCCATCGGGGATCAGGGTTTTGGCACATGCATTTTGGGGGGACACAAGCATTCAGTCTGCTGCAACCAGATTCAATGTATTTGCAAGGACGCTTCATAGAAGATACTTTATAGATGTTCTGTACATCCTCCCAGAGGCACATAATGTCTGGTCATCTTTCCTTTTGTAATGTCAGCAACCATTGAAGAGCATTGCCTAATTTCATTACTTTAAATAGAGTCAAAAAATAGTGGTATGGAAATTTTAGTATTCCTCCTTTTTTTTTGGTCAGCTGGAATACTTCTATATAGAGAAACTTCTCACCAATTATCTGTTGACTTTGAGTTACAGAAAAGCCAGATAAATGCTTGATTCTTTCCCTTTATGTACCAGTGTTCAAGTGATGAGTTGATTTTCTTTTATTCTCCGAAGATGACCAATGAGGTTTGTTGTTGTTGTTGTTTTATATCATTAGGAAATCATGGATTTATAATGTATTTGGTGGGTTTCAATAAAGTCGTTCCAACCTTTTTCAGTTGGAGCCCCTTTAGTTTGGCACCTGAGTCCTTTTGACAAGACCTGGTAGTCTTGCTGGTTGCCTGGTATGACTCGATGTTCCAGGCTTATTATCTTGTATATTTCACACCCTAGACCTAGAATCAGCCAGTCCACCAAGAAGCCTGGATTTCTTTTAGTGGAGAATTATATTAAGGGATCAAAATCTGAATGTAAAAAGATTTAAATCCAGGATCCCAAATGTCTACTTCTATTATTAATATAGGTATTTGTTAATGGAATACAGTTAACAATATTTGATGGTCCAAAGCATGGAACCAGTAGGAGGGAAGCCAGTTAAGTTTGTGGCCCCTGGCTCCTTCACTCTTCCAATGGAAGGAGGAGTGAAGAGATGGAAGACATCTCCTCCATTTCCTTCCTCCTCTTTCTCCAATCCTCCCTGCCCTGTCATCCCTTTACCCCAACTCTTGGAGCATCATGAGAAGCCAAATGTTTCCTTTTTCTAAATGGAAAATCGCCACTGGTCTGTCAGATCTAGTTGGGATAGGAATGGAGTTGGGTGTGGAGAATTGATTTAAGGACCACTGAAAGAAAAATTACATTTTTCCTTTTTAAAAACAAAGAATTCTCTATATTTCTCTGTCTGCATTTTTTTTTCTTTTGGATTATGGATAGCATTCTTTTGTGTTTGATACCAAAGAAGGAATGCAAAAGTTTGGTTCCAAGTATGAGATAGCAGAAACTTGTGGAGATGATGAGGGGTAGCACTGGGTTTTCTCCAGGACCCCAGGGAACCGGAGATGGAAGCCATAGCAATAGTTCTCCATTTAGACCTGGAGCTGGAGATGGGGTTTCCAGTGGATCCAGAACAACCTGAGGCTGTAACATCCCCTCTACTCCATGAGTGAGTCTGCATCACAGCAGCTGTACAACTCACTGGGATGTCATTACCCCTCAGGTCAGGAGCAGTGTTTCTGATTGGATGGAAAAGAGTCACCTCTTCAAGCTGCCTGGAATCATTTTTGTTGTTATTGTTTCAGGGGAAAGCCATAATAGCATTTCTGAAACTAGAGTGGTTGTTTCCTTTGTTGTTACCTGATATTTCTTAGTTGACATTTTTTTTTCCATCATGCTTTTCCACAAAACTTATTGTTCGGGGGAGACACAACTGAAATCAATTGCTAATTAAATTTGTGTCTAAATTAATAAATCACAAGTATTCAGATCATATCTGTCTGAATAATTTCTATTATGGTGAACATAATTGTTAGATTCAGCATTTAATGAACCATATTGTTAGGTAAAATTTTTATGACAATTGGGACTAATAGAATATATTAACCTTTATTCTTCTCAGCTTGATATTACATTGGACCATGTTAATATGAAAGCACCTGGAAGGGTTTTATCATTAAGTAGCCATTGTGACTCTGCTGGCCTTCTTTTTTTTTTTTTTTTTTTTTTATTGATTAATTGATTGATTGATTGATTGCTATGTTGGGTCTTCGTTTCTGTGCTAGGGCTTTCTCTAGTTGTGGCAAGTGGGGGCCACTCTTCATCACGGTGCGCGGGCCTCTCACCATCGCGGCCCCTCTTGTTGCGGAGCGCAGGCTCCAGACACGCAGGCTCAGTAATTGTGGCTCACGGGCCCAGCCGCTCTGCGGCACGTGGGATCTTCCCAGACCAGGGCTCGAACCCGTGTCCCCTGCATTAGCAGGCAGATTCTCAACCACTGCGCCACCAGGGAAGCCCTCTGCTGGCCTTCTGATGGAGCCTGAGAGGCTTTGGGAAATTAGTGATGTTTGATGTCTGGCAATGGGTGTCCTTATCTACAGTCAGTTTTTTGGGGCCTTTGGTTTTGTGTGTGCATGTGTTTATGAGATGGAAAGTGTACCAAATTCAAGAGCTGGAAAACCCCATCAAGTGTCAATAGTCTGTTTGGAGCACCCATCTATAAGGTACTCGGGATTCTGATCCATAGGGCGGGTGTGTAGTGGGCTGGCTATGGAAGAAATAAACATGATTCCTTTCCTAGGGGAGCACGTAGTCTAGTGGAAAAAATAGATCTTTATAGGAAAGCATAAAGGATACCCATTCCAAAGAAATCCTAAGTATTTTTAACTAGAAGTAGTTTTTACAGACCAAATCAAGATGTGACTCTAAAGTTCTGTGACTTCTTCCTTAGAGAATACATCAGAATTTATATACCCTCTCGAATGCTATCTTCTTCAAAATATCAGCATGGCAATCTGGACACCCTTCCTAATGAACTTGGCTTTGGGAGGTGTCTTCAGAGTTTTAAATGCCTAGGATGGAACATCTGCTCTGCTTTTGTAACCAGGAAAATGACTCTAGTGCACAGAACCAAGAAATACTGGGCAAGTTACAATTAAAGTTGAAGGTCAGCCTCCCTTGTCTAACTGTGACACTAATCAGCCTGGCAGTAGCAACAGTCAATGCCAACCAATCTCTCTTTGATTACCGATTCACCAATCAGCACTTGGTGAAAAATTCTGCATCATTGGATAGTGGCCAAGGACCTTTCAGACTTGCATTGACCATAAAATGTATCCCAATAAACTGTAGAAGGTACAAACGCTTCCCCTCACCCTAGTCCCTGGCTTCCCTTTCTTGCCTATGGGGGGGGGGGGATGGAGTGGGAAGATGTACTCTAGACCATCGCTGTGGAGCTGTGACAGTCTGCTGAAGTCACTACAAGTTGGCACCCAGCTCTGCTTGTTTGTTGAAAGCAGTAAACCTCTTGCAAAGAGACACGTGGTTAGGATCATTATTTTGCTTTAAGCAAATTCCTAAGAGGAAAACTGAATCCCAGAGATCTATAGCAGAAGGAGTAGGATAAATTCCCAGCTCTGAAAGATGTATCCTCCCACCTCCAAATCCAATAGTCCGGGAATATGTGCACAGGTCCAAATTTGATTGAGATGTACCACTTCAGATTTTTAATCATCTGTTCTATTTGACTATTTTAGACTATGGCCTAAAAAAGTGAAATCTAAAACTGACCAGGGACTTCCTTGGTGGCACAGTGGTTAAGAATCCACCTGCCAATGCAGGGGACACGGGTTCGAGCCCTGGTCTGGGAAGATCCCACATGCCGTGGAGCAGCTAAGCCCGTGTGCCACCACTACTGAGCTCACGTGCCACAGCTACTGAAGCCCCCGCACCTAGAGCCCATGCTCCGCAACAAGAGAAGCCACCTCAATGAGAAGCCCCCGCACCACAGCGAAGAGTAGCCCCTGCTCGCCGCAACTAGAGAAAGCCCGCGTGCAGCAAAGAAGACCCAACGCGGCCAAAATTACAAATAAATAAAATAAATAAATTTATAAAAAAACAAAAACAAACAAACAAAAAACTGACCAGGATTAATGTAGGGGAATTTTCATAGTTAATGTGGGAGAGTTCTGAAGAATTAGACAGACAGGGTTTAGCAGCAAGGAGTGAGAAGGGCATCTCAGAGGGGAGACATAGAACTGGATCTGAGTGAGGAGTGAGGGAGTAACTGACCTGAGGTCCTGAGGTTCTGAGGCAGCTGCAATCCAGCCCCCATCTAAGAATCCAGCACCTCCCCCTCCTTTCTTCAGACGGAGTTAGGAGAGACCCCGGCTGCTTCTCCAAGGTTGGTCTTCCAGGCTGTTCTCACCTCTCCCTCTCCACCGCTTAGTCTCCTTCCAGGCAGTCTGCCCCGGGCCTCTAACTAATTTTAGCCCAACTGTTATTGGGCTCAGGGTGGATGCAGCAACTGCTCCTAATGGTCTGCTGGCGGGTGCTGGGGGGATTCAGCCGCTAGCAGGGCTCTCCTCTGCTAGGTCCCACCCCAAACAGAGCTGAGCTTGGAGACAGCCTGCAGACGGGGCATGGAGCTTGCAGCGGACAGGTGCTCCAATCCCATCCTGAAGGCTGTTTCTGACCGTGCATGCAAGGATATTTCATGTGGTTGATTATGGGTGTGGGAGAGGGACAGGGAAAACTCTATTGCTGAAAAACAGCGTGTGCAGGTTTGAAGATGACTTTCTCTCAGCTGCTTTTTCAAAGCCATCCGAAATGGCATATGGAGGGTAGTAAAATGAGGTATAATTTATCAAGCAGGCTGAAGGGGACCCTTCCAGGATACGGTAGTATTTCAGTTTGGGTGCAGAAATACTTCGTTTTGAAATTATTAAACACCATCATCATCTTCTTGGTGATTTTATCCTTTTGGTAATCTGAGCAGAGCGCATACTGTCTTCAAATTACTTTAGAAAATGCATATTATTTACTTGTTCTGAAGAGGCTCTTAGGTTCTCTTGTGTAAATAGGAAATTTGGATCTAATAAAATGGGACTATTATGGACTCCCAGACAAATAATAACAGAAGCTAATACCTTAAAAATTCAAAATTTAGAAAGAGAGGTCATTTTGGTTCGGTATCAGGACAAAATTCAACATAAACCTCTACAACTCTTTTCTTTCTCCCTTCTTTCCCTTTTAACTCAGTCAAGGCAAATCCCTGGATGCCCAAGGAGGTTTCTTCCTGTGCTCTGAGAGACAGCTGAGGCCTCTAAGCCTCATCACCAAAAATGTCTCCTGTAACTGGGGCTCCCCGGGTGCTATGAGGAGGGGCATTTCTGTTCTGAGCTTCAGTTCTGGTTGTAGCTGTGCTGGCGGAGGGAGTGATTCAGAGGGGAGGTATCTGACTGGCCGTTTTATTGGATGGGTACCTTGTGGAAGCACAGGCCCACGTGGTCTTGGGTGAACTTAACCTCTGCACTGTAGGGGCCTGCGAGGCAGGCACGTGATGCCTTTGAGCCAGAGAGGATTTCTGCCATGTGTCCCCTTTCACCACCCACAAACTTTGGTGCAATTTTTCAATCATAGACACTGATCTACCTTGGGGATCCAGAATCTTGACTTTTCTTTGCTCATCTCCCCTTTTAAAGGCATATTAACTGAGAGGGGCTTCAGGAGCCCCTGGGCATCTAATCATTTTTTTCTTTCTTTGAACTCCTATGGCAGTAAAACTCCTACAGCTTGGCTAAGTGCTGTGCCCTGCTGTTCTCCTGTCTGCACCTCAGTTTTGTCATCCGTAAGATAAGCAGAGGCAGCCTTTCTTCTCCCAAGGTATCTTATGCAAAATGTCAGTAGATAGAGTATGTACCGGTAGAGCTGCTTTGCTGGAATCAAGTGAGGAGCCCCACTGGCCCCTCTTTACCTGTTTCTCCCTAAGTCCCTTTGATGGTCCCCGAGGCCCACAAGGACATGGTCCAGGGGTCCACAGTCACTGTTTGAGTCCCCAGGATGGGACGATTGCTAAGTGTTTCCAGCTCCAGAGTTGGGGGTTCTAGGTATTTCATGGGTGAATGGCCATCTCTGGCCTCTGGTGTTGACTTTGATGTGTGTGACTGAAAAAAGGGGGTGAGGCTGTTGGCTTTTGCCCTCCTGTTCATTGGCTCTTTTTGGATGGAACTTGGGGGTCTCGTAAATCAATCTCTCAGAACTGCATGCTTGGGGGTGTCTTCTCCCACATGGCCTATTCCCAGGGATTTGTGGGGGGTCCCACGGCAATACTCGTGTTGTTTTCCTGTAGCTGGTGAAGGGTGTCACCAGTCAGCTTTGAGGGAGTGTCAGGAGTTAAGGAGCAGACCTCACTTTTTGGAAACTTCTGCAGTTGTAAATCTTCTTGGAGGGTGGGAGAGATCAGTGTTCACCTTGAAGTCCTTGGCTGGGGCTTGGCCTCTGCTTCCATTGCCTCTCAGAGTCCTCCGTTGGTCACATGACCCTCTGGCTGCTTTCTTCTGGAGCCCTTGGTTTCCTAAATGATAATGGATGAAAGAGCAAATCCGTCCCACACAGGGAATCTTTGCCATCTTAATATTTGTTAAGCTTTTTGATTTACTGAGGAGTTGAAGTCACATCGGGTGACAAAATTGCACATTAGATTTGCTTCATGAAACACTCTGAGCGAACGGTTTAACTCATTTATTTCACCATCTTTAAACCAATGTAGCTGAATAATTGCACCTCCCCTTTATAAATCTTCCCATTTATTCTGACTCAGGTGTATGGGAGGGTGCAGACCTAGTCTGTTCTGGGGTTTCACGTATGGCCATGGAAACCTGACATGTAGGGCTTGTCATGGTGGCAAACCCAGCTCACATGTGTTAAATTAGCCAGAGAAAAACTTTGTCTAGGAAGCCTGAGGCATATGCTTTGCTGATAGGACGTCCCTTTGGCTTTTGAGATTCACCAGTTCCTTACCTTCCTCTCTTCTCTTAACTGTGCCCCTTTGTATTCTTTTTTCATTCACCTCTTTTACTCCAGAAGTCCAACTAATATGATGTGAAATTTATATCTTTATATTATAAAGAATCAATGCAAGTTGCTCTAAAAGAAAGGGTTTAGAGGGTGTAATTTGTGACTGATGTACATTAGGTCAAGAAGAATCCAGCTTGTGGCTTTTCTCCATTCAGCTTAGCCCCTTCCTCGTCCTCCTCAGAAGGGGAATTTCCAGAGAGGGACACGTTGCTCCAGGCATCTTTGGCAACCCTGTAGGAGCGGTGGTTGAGACCTCGTCCCTGGGGTAAGATCTGAGGGTTGTGCTGAGGGACTTCCTGGTGCTGAGATTGGCAAGGGCGGTCCTTCCCTGAGAGCCTGACTCCTTCCAATGTGAACTAGCATAGGGCCAGGACAGCAGGCTTGTCATATTTCTATTTTCTAAGTATTTCAAATTTTTTTGTGGTCTAATATAAACCCAATTTAAAAAATGATCCAAGGATATTTGAAAAGAATTTCAAATATGTAATTCAAAATATGCAATATGTTTTATATTTTTAAAAGTTCAAAGCACATTTATTAAATAGGGCTTGCAATGGTTTTTCATATCTGCCATATCCCTATCTATTTGTTATCTATTTCACCTATTGATTTTTTGAAAGGCAAGGGGAAATCTCCACTATTATTGAGGCTTTCTCAGTGCTTCTTTGTGTTTATATAATAGATTTTACTTTATAAATTTCTCTAATATTTTTGAAATGTAAATGTTTATGATGATTTTATCTTCTTTGTGGATTGTACCTTTCATCACTATTAAATATTCATCTTTATTTTCTTTAGTTTATAATTTCTGATATATATTTCTGATCACTTTTGCTTCCAAATGTTTTTTTGCAAATTAAAAATAAACAAAAATAAAAAATAAAATTACAAAAGAGAATGTAATAAAACCTAGATACTCACCACCCCAAATGAACAAATGTTAAATTTTTCATGTGTACCTGAGATATTTTGGAAAAAATTAATAGACTTTACTTTTTTTAAAAAAAATGAATTTGTTTATTTTATTTATTTATTTTTGGCTGCTTTGGGTCTTCGTTGCTGCACACGGGCTTTCTCTAGTTGCGGTGAGCGGGGGCTATTCTTCGTTGCGGTGCACGGACTTCTCATTGCAGTGGCTTCTCTTGTTTCAGAGCACGGGCTCTAGGCACGTGGGCTTCAGTAGTTGTGGCACGTGGGCTCTAGAGCTCAGGCTCAGTAATTGTGGCGCACGGGCTTAGTTGCTCTGTGGCATGTGAGATCTTCCCAGACCAGTGCTCGAACCCGTGTCCCCTGCATTGGCAGGTGGATTCTTAACCACTGCGCCACCAGGGAAGCCCGACTTTACTTTTAAGAGAAATTTTAGGACATAGCAAAATTAAGCAGAAAGTAAAGAGAGTTCCTAAATTACCCCTCCCCCACTCCCACTGTTGCCTGGCCCTCATATAATGCACAGCCTCCATCACCATCAACATCCCCACCAGAGTGGTACAGTTGTTACAATCCATGAACTACTTTGACACATTATCACCCAAAGTCCATAGTTTACATTAGGGTTCACTTTTGGTGGTGTACATTCTATGGGTTTGGATAAATGTATGACATATATCCACCATTTTAGTATTACACAAAGTTTCACTGCCCTGAAAATCCTCTGTGCTCTGCCTATTCATTCCTCCTTCCTCCCTCATCCCTGGGAAACACTGATTTTTTACTGTCTCCGTAAATTTTGCCTTTTACAGAATGTCTTATAGTTGGAATCAGGTGGCATGTAGCCTTTTCAGATTTGCTTCTTGCACTGAGTAATAGGTTAAAGTAACTTAAGATTCCTTCATGTCTTTTTATAGATTGATAGCCCTGAATAATATTCCAGTTTGTTTATCTATCCATTCATCTACTCAAGGACATCTTGGTTGCTTCCAAGTTTTGGCAATTATGAGTATGCTGCTGTAAACATCCATGTGTAGTTGTTTTGTGTGGACGTAAGTTTTTAACTGTATTTGGGTAAATATCAAGGATCTTGATTGCTGGATCATATGGTAAGAGGGTGTTTTGTAAGAAACTGTCAAACTGTCTTCCAAAGTGGCTGTACCATTTTTCATTCCCACCATCAATGAATGAGAATTCCTGTTGCTTCACATCCTTACCAGCATTTGCTATTGTCAGTGCTTTGGATTTTGGCCATTCTAATAGGTGTGTAGTGGCATCTCATTTTAATTTGAAATTCCCTAATGATGTATGATGTTGGGCATCTTTTCTTTTGCTTATTTGCCATCTGTATATATGCTTTGATGAGGTGTCTGTTTAAGTCTTTTGCCCACTTTTTAATCTGGTTGTTTGTTTTCTTACTGTTAAGTGTTCTTTCTATATTTTGGATAACAGTTCTTTATTAGACATGTCTTTTGCAAATATTTTCTCTTAGTCTATGACAGATTAGTTTTTAAACAAATAAAATATCACAGATGAAGTTTGAATCTCCTTTATTTCCCTCTCTAATCCAATTCCCTTCTGTCCCTCCTCAAAGGGAACGATTATCATGAATTTAGTATGTATTCAGCCTAGACTGTTATATATTTACTACATGTATTCACTGAGAGCACAAAGCAATGTTTTGTTCGTTTAAAAATTACTTAAAAGACCTCATACTGTACATTACATCTTATGACCTTTCCCCCCACTCAATCTATGTGTTTTTAAAGATATACCCATGTTAATGCATATAGATATACTTACTCATTTTAACTAGAGTATCCTATCACATGAATATATTACACATTTTATATTTATTTCCCTATGCACTTAAATTATTTCTAATTTTTTGTTCTTATGAACAAAAGCTTTAGTGTCTCATTGTGCTTGTGTGAAAGAGTTTCTCTAGTGCATGAAACTGGGAGTGGAATTTCTGAGTTACAGGATGTGCAGGATTTTTTACTAGATATTGCTAAATTACTTTTCAATGTAATTGTGTCAGTATACACAAGGAATATATGAGGTTTTAATTTTTCCATATTCTTACCAACAATTGGTGTGGCCAGATTTTTAAATTTTTGTCAGTTTTAAGGATGGGAACTAGCATCTCATTGATTTTTTGTTTGTTTGTTTCATTTGCTTTTTTAAATGGCGTCTCTCTGATTACTACTGAGACAGAATACATTTCATAGTTATTGGCCATTTTCTCATTTGTTACATGCCTGTTCACACCCTTTGCCCATCTTCTATTGGGCTGTTTATTTCTTATTAACTTATAGGAGTTATCCGTGTATTCAGGATATGAAGTTTTTGTTGGCAGAGATGATGTTAAAAATATGAAACAGTGGGATATGAAACACCAGTGCAGAATGAGTATTTATCAATCAAAATAGATGCCATATCCAATTAGAACAAACTGAATTCATAACAACATTCTTTTCTAGAGATTTATTCTTTATATCTTGGTATTCAATTAACTAGAATTTTTTATGACTATGAATGGAGGTAGGATCAATTCTTTTTTATGTAAGAGAAGTCCACTGACCCAACCTTATCTATGGAACAATTCACTATTATTCTCTCTCATCCACTACATTCTTTTTCTTTTAGACATCTTTTTGTATTGATATGGGTTCTCTTGGCTCTATCCTCCATGAGTCCTACTATTTCTCTCTTAAATCCCAATACTTTGTCTTTTGCCTTGTATTTTGGATGAATTTCTCAAGACAGTCTTTTAAATCACATCAGCTTTTGTTAACATGAATTCTGTGATTCATTTCCTCCACTGAGTTATTATTTTTGTTATTTGAAAAAAATTCCAATAACTCTCCTCTTCTCAGATTGTCCCTATTCTATAAAAAATAGAAACCTGATGTTATTTTAAAAAATGTGTTTCCTTGAAGCAAAATTTGCATACAATAAAGTTTATCATTTCTAATTATATAATTCAAGACTTGGCAAATGTATACAGTTGTGTAATCATCACTGTAATCGTCATATGGAATATTTCTATCATCCCACAAAGTTCTCTTTTGCCAATTTGTAGTTAATTCCTTTCTTTTATCTTAACCCTTGGCAATCACTGACTTGTTTTCCATCATTTTAATTTTGCTTTTTCTAGAATTTCCTATAAATAGAATTATTCTGTACTCTCTGGTGTCTGACATATTTCACTTAGCATAATGCTTTTGAGATTCATCCTTGTTGTTGCATGTATCAATAGTTTGTTCTTTTTTATAGCTGAGCAGTATTCCTTTTTGAGATATAGCACAATTTGTTTATCTATTCACCAGTTGATGGACACTCCTTTCCGAACCCAGGTTTTGGAGGTAATAAATAAAAATGTTATGGAAATTCATGTACAACTCGTGTGTATAAAGTTTCGTATTTGACTGGCCATACAGTAAGTGCATATTTAATTTTGTAAGAAACTGCCAAAATATTTTTCAAAGAGATTATACATTTTGTATTCCTATCAGCAATGAATGGGAGTTCCATTTCTTCTTGAGTGAGCCTTGGTAGTTTGCGTCTTTCAAAAAATTTTTAAAATCTAAGTTGGAAGTTATTGGAAGGGCATCAGGCCCAAATAAGGGCAGTTGTGGCAACTTCTTCTGGCCCCTATCAGCATCTCTGCAGGTATTGTATTCACAATGGATGTGGCTGCTAATATAAAGAGTGACTCCTGGTGAGTGAGAAGGCATCTGTGGAGTTATTGGATGCAAACAAAACACCATAGGGAAGGAGGGTGGCTTTGGGAACGTCTCCTTTGCATTGTTTAACCCATTTTTCTGTAGCTGCTTGCCTGGCAGAGTCTAAGGCTTTACTCAAGTGCGATGAGAGTGTGGGCAGGGGCTCTGAAAAGCTGACATAGAAGAAGGGTCTCTTCCAGGTGTAGGCAGCATAGGCCAGTGGCAATCTTTCCTCCTTATTTTTAGGATCCTGTCTTCATAGGAATCCAAATTTTTAGATACGTAGGTGAGACCCCTTTCTTCTTTTCAGGGATGCTATAAGATTTCCTTTTACACTAACTGAATCGCTTCAGGGAGAGAATTAATAAAAGGAGGAAGACAGCTCATGATGTAATTATATCACCATCTTCCTAGAATTCTATCATATCACTTCTATTAGTTATCTACTGCTGCATAACAAATTACCCCAAACTTAGCAGATGAAAACAACAAACATTTATTATCTCCAATAGGTAAGGAATCTAGGTGCTGCTCAGCCAGGTGAGCTCAGCATCTTTCGGGAGGTTGCAGTCAAGGTGTTGGCTGGGGCTGCAGTCATCTCAAGGCCTGAATGGGGAAGGGTCTGCTTCCAAGCTCACTCACTTGTTGGTTGGCAGGTCTCAGAAGATCTGCTTCCAAGCTCATTGATGTGGTTGCTGGAAAGCCTCAGTTCCTCACTATGTGGACCTCTCCCCAGGGCTGCTTCACAATATGGCAGCTGTCTTTCCCTAGAGAAAGAGAGCGAGTGAGAGAGAGAACCCTAAATGGAACCCACTGTGTTTTTATAGCCTAATCTCAGAGGTGACATCCCATCACATGAACCGTATTCTGTTCACTAAAAACAAGTCAATAAGTCCAGCCCACAAGCCCACATTCAAAGGTTGAGGATTACACAAGAGTGTGAATACCAGGGGGTGGGGACCACACAACCTCTTACTTAATTGTTTCTTCTCCAGTGTCTTTATCTGAGTTTTCCCAGAAGCAGACCCCAAAGAAAGAATTCAATTGTGAATTGTTTATTTGCAAGATGATCCCAGGAAAATCTGGGAACAATTGGGGATGTGAGATAGGAAAGGAAAGGAAACCCATAAAGGGAATGTTTTCAAGCTAGGTACTACTCTGGGCAGCTGGAGCTCAATCCTGCTGGGAGATCTGGGAAACAATATAGAACATGCCACAGTGTTATCCCAGCCAAGGATGGAGGAAGCTGGGGTATTTATCTAAAAACTTTCCATCCATCATTGGTTGAGGACTGCTCGTGGGGGAAATCATTCTCTGCCACTCCTGCTTGTCCTATATATGTTAAGAGTAGTATCCTCTACCATCTCCACCCTCAACCTCTAATCCTACTTTCTATGGAGGTAAATGCTGAAAGGATGTGGGAGGGACACCAACAACGTCCACTATGCCCAGCTGAACTATAAGCTTCATGAAGGCAAGAATCATCTGCTTGTCCTTTTCTTTCCATTGCATGGTCATTATCTAGCATCTCACCCAGCACAAACTTGCTCAACAAATATTTGTTGAGAGAATGGGGGTCGTTGATGATGGCGCCATGAAGGAACTCACAGAGCAGTGAGAGAGATAGACTGGCACACTGATAACTGCAGTAGGATAAGTGCTGTTCTGTAGATATTCACGGGTTTGCTATCAGAGTCTAGGGCAGTAAATGCTACCTCTGCCTGAAGGTGGAGATGAAGCTAAGGAAGTGTTCACACAAGAGCGGAAGTCTGAGCTGAGTCTTGAAGAAGAATAGGTAGGATTTCGTTGATTGAAGAAAGTCAGGAAGCAGTGCCAGGAGAAAGAATGAGAGGCAGAGGCATTTGCTATTTAAAAAATGAGCATATAGGTACTCCTTTCCCACTCTTGTCTTTACTTTACTCAAGTTTTACATAGTCTGAGCTTTCGGTGTTCTGTCTGGCATGCCATCTCGTCCAAGAAGTCATCTTCAGCTTGAGGGCCTGAACATGTGTTAGTTCACTCTCTTCTCCCAACAAACACACAGACAACACAGTGCTTTAAAGTCCTTTTGGCGAAGATAATCTTTTCTTGATCTTTGAAAAGGCAGGCACAGTATATATACACACATAACAAATATTTTCTTTATGTATTTACTGTTTGTAGGAAATATAACCCTAATCCATCATTTATTAAAACAGGACAGGATTTATTAAATTGGTTCAAGTCTATCAAATATGTGCAGATCTTTACATAAATTAATTTCATTGTTAAATATTTGTGAAATTTATTAAGACTTTGGAGGAACTTAAATAATACCTGAGCTGTCCAACTTAATTTGGCTTAATTTTTTTTTTTTTTTTTTACTTAAGGAATTGATGAGGCTTTGAAGTGCAGACTCAGGATTCTAGATCGTCAGGTGAGAGAGGACCAGTGGGCAGGTGTCAACAGCTGGGACCTGATAGGCAGGCAAAGAAAGGTGACATCTGGGTACTTTGGGGTGAACCTCTTTGTTTAGTAGGTCTAAAAAATTCTGATGCTGCTGCTTGGGGACAGTGGGACCTGCCACTGTGTGATGATGTCCTAAGAGGCAACGTCATGGGCAGAGCTGGAGCCCATGGACACCTTTCCTCCTGCTCGTTAGTTCAGTAATTTATTGAGCCCCTGCCATGCGCCAGGCATGGGCCCCATCCAGCTTGGAATACAAAATGACCAAGACATGGGCCTTGGCCTCAAACAGCAGGGAAGATAGACCTATATACATACATTTCAAATCCTGTCTTCACCATTTACAGCCTCTCTGACTTTGAAATGACCATTTCTTTAGATCTTCATTGTTTTACGCAGAAAATTAAGGTAAATATATAGAATTACTGGAAATATTAAGTTAAGGCATATGAGAACATCTAGATGAGTGATAATTTCTGCCTTCTGGCTATATACAGTCGATGTATCAGTCCTGACATTCCTACTACCTGAACCACCTGAGCATCTTTGGAGACTATCAGCTTTGCTTCACCACCCAGCTTCCACCTGGTCCTGGCCACCATCCCCTCTCCTCCTCAGTGCTCTCTCTGAACTCATCTTTGTCTTCTTCCAATCCATTCTCAAGGTAGCAGCCTGAGTGTTTTTTTTTTTTTTTTTTTAAGGTACAGGAATGATCATGCCAGTTCCCGGCTTACAACTCTGCAATTCCTTTTCATTTCTCTTAGGACTAAAATCCTACAAGGTCCCACCTGACATACCCCCTCCCACACCTCCAGCCCACAGGTGGGCCTAGTGGTTAATGCATCTGCATTCAGGCTGCCTTGGTTTCCATCCTGGCTCTGTCGTATGTGCTGTGGGGTTGTGGGTGTGAGATGTAACCTCTCTCTAGGCCCTTGCTCCTCCTTTGACTATGTTCTATTAATCCTTAGGTCTCAATTTAAAAATCATACACTCCCAGAGGCCTTTCCTGATTCCCTCCCCAGACTAGTTTCTCTCTCTATTATGTGTGCCCGTAGCACTTACAAAATCCATAGTTCTTCCATAATGTTCATCACACTTGTGGTCACCTAAATAATTTCTGTTCTTGGAAAGATCCAAGCTCCTTGAGTCAGGGATGCCATGCACCTTATTCACTATAGTATACTTAGCTCATGCAGGGGGTTAGCTGACACTGAATGACTGTATTAGCAATAAAACATAGCTGAACTATCTATATAATATAAACTATTATGGGAGCCTCCTAGAGGTTCAGCTGTATCCAGAAAAAAGAAAAGTGTCCTGCTGAAAGTTACTGATAGACATCCAACCCTCCAGCAGACTTCCCAGTGGCAGGGAGGTGGCAGTAGGTGTTTTATTTGGTAGTGGTGGCGGTGGGCTGTTGTGGTGTCTGTTTCTTCAAGCCCAGCAGATTTTTACAACTTCTTACATTAAAGAGTGAACTTTCCTAAGAAAATGAAGGCCTTTAAATGTCCTCCAGAGTAGATGGGCTCTACCCCAGGGAACTGGAGCAAGGACTATGCAAATTACATTAGGCACCTGGACATCATAATTGGAGTCCAGGCTCTAAGAATATTTCATTTCCTGCAAACTTGTATATAAAAAACAACTGGGAACAAGGAATTCTATTTGTCCCAAATTTACATATAGTCTTTCCAAAGATTTGATCTTTGTATGGAAAGACTCTGAGTTTGGCTCTTAACGGCGTAGTGACCTTAGAACTTTCTGCCTTGTGAATTGTCAAAAAAAATTAAATACTCCATATAAAAGTGCAACACTGCAGCATATCCTTTGGTGATTCATATAATTGTCTCCAAATTAAATATGAAGTAAAGAACAGATGGTTTTGTGTTCACTCTCCTTCCCCCTTAACATGATGACACCTGTTGCAATGTAGTGGGCAGGAAGCTTTGGGAGGATGTGGAAGTTTATGCTTTTAGGGAGCCTGAGCTCTCGTCTGGGAGCTGTGACATACACATCCAAGAGAAAAAAGAGATTTCAAGAATCCAAGGGTAGAATAATATAGTGTGAAATAGGCCTCTTACTCTGGTGGGATGTGACAAAAGGAATGACCAGCCCCGAGTGCAATTGCTTACAGAAGTCTGACAGAAGAAGGTGAATTTTCAGCACCTTTGTAGGAATGGAGAGGTGGTATTCTCGGTGAGGAGAAGGGTCCTGGGGAGGGCACAAGTGGGCTGTGTGGGAGGTGAAAGATTGAGAAGCTATTAGGAGGGAGAATCAAATGGGAGTGGGTGGTTGTGGTCGTGAGGTCAAGGTCACAGTGTTTAGCAATCACTCTCCCTGGCAGGCTGGGTATGTGGATGATGTCCCAGATCTAAGAGTGGAGAAGGCTGATTTCCCTCCAGGCTCCTTCATTCAGTAAACACGGAGCATCTACTTGATTCCAGACTCCAAGGTAGACACGGAAGATACAATGATCATAAGACACCGTCCTTACTTCGGAGGAGTCCAGAGTTGAGTGGGGGAGACACAGGAATGGAAAATTACAATACAATCTGCTGCAGATGAGAACAGAGGTGTGCAGGGGCAACCCGGAGAAGGAGGGACTCTGAAATGACTTCATAGAAGAGGTATCGTGTGTGGTCTGCAACACAGCCATAAAAAGGCATTTCAGGCCAAAAGGATGGTATCCCAATGGCTTAAGAATTGTGAATGAGCCTTATTTGTTCAAGGGGCAAAGCAAGAAGTTCAGGGTGGCTGGTTCTTAGGGGAAAGTGGGAATGGGTCATGAAAAAGGGACATGAAGGCGGACGAGGAGTTTAGAGCCAGGTGGAGACACTCAGCCTCCACTCTGCAGGTGGAGGGGCTGGCTAGGCATCTCAGCATGCAAGCAACATGATGGCGTTTATTTCCAAGACCAGAGCTCTGGAAATGCTGTGAAGGACAGAGTGGAGCCAGACAAAACCTGGGGCAGGGACTGCAGTTTAGGAAGAAGGGTTTTGTGACAATCGCAGCAACTGAGTGACAATGGGCTTGAAATGCACTGGGGCAGGGGGAATGGAGAAGGGATCATTTCTTAAGCCTGGCTCGGTGTGTTTTCTACTTTTTCCGGAAGAAGCTCTTTCACTCTTATTTCCATTAATTTCCTACTGAATGCAAATTCAGTTCCCTTTCCTTCAGCCTTCACCCCTTCTTCCCCTGTAGAACTTGAAAGCGGCTTAATATGGCAGTAAATACAATGACTTGCACTCAGAAGCGAGGAGGCACCGATGTGGGCTCTCGGCGGGGCCGGCGGGAGAGGCCAACATTAGTGCACCTTTGACTTGCTAGGAGAGGCTCTCCGAGGCCAGCCGTCTCTCGTTTTCCTCGACTCCGTTGCGAGGTGAAGCGGGCATCCGTTTCCTCTGCCTGGACATCCATTCACTCACAGGCTCATTGTGCTCGGGCGTCAGACAACGGCTCTGTTTCCAGCGCAGTTGGCAGCCCCTTTTAGGAAGGCTCGGAGTTCTCCGTGGTTCTCAGAGGAGGGGGACATGCATTGGCCTTTGGCTGCCAGGACAAGGCCAGTGCTTTGCCCCTCTGGCTGGGATGGGAGGTTCAAGATGGCAGGAGAATGAGTGCCGTAGAAGTGCAGTGACAGAGAGAATTAATTGCTCTCAAGGGCATCTGAAAAGCAGCTTGTTTCAAACAAGATCTTAAAAGGTGGCAGCCGGTTGTCTGTATCTTAGCAGTTGCGGGGGGAGAGTGTCCTCTAGAGAGGGCGGGGCTGTGGAATAGCTCAGCTTATGGCCGACTGGGACGAGACCTCACCCTCTGTTCCGCACCTTCACAGAATTTTCAGAACTTGCTAATGGGAAGTGAAGCAAAGGATCCAGGAAACACTATTTCAAACTCAGTGCAATGGGATGGGGGCAAAAACAAGGTTGGGCTTGTTCTAGGGTGGAGTCGGAAGCTGCATCTTTTTTTTTTTTTTTGATATATATATCTATTTTTAATTGAAGGGAAGCTGCATCATTCGAGGAGAAACTATGTTCCTCCTCACCCACCCCACCATTCACCTCCCAGCCCAGTGGTGATGAGGCATTGAAGGTAGTTGTTCAAACGCTACCTTTATCCGGAACGAAATGCATCTGTTATCTGGCAAGGAGATGGGTTTATCTATCAGCAGCACTCAGGGGCTCAGCATCAAGTAGATTATTAGACTGGCAGAACCAGGGTCCTGAGGGAAGGCTTTCATGGGGCCCCCGAGTCAGGGGCGGGGCTTGCCTGGGAGGAGGGACGCTCCAGGTGAGCCTCAGAGCTGGGGGAGCAGGCACAGAGGAGGTGCGGGAAGGAGAACAAACAGACCTCCCGGTAAAACTTCATCTACTTCTGAATTTTGCCAAGACCCAGCCCAGGTGGCTGAAGTCCTGGTCTCCTAGTGGCTCTGTCTGCACTGGGGCCCATCTGCTGTTTTCTCCGGCACAATGGCCGCCCGTTTGGGGTTGTGACCCAGGAGTCCCCACGGTTATCAACTGGGAGAGCTCAAACTGACACTTGAAAAGCAGCTTTGTTTGGTGTCCTTGACATAACTAACCACATATTAACAACAGGGGCTTGTGGTATTGAGGCTCCCTGTTTGTTCAGAATCTTAATAGGTGGGTTTGTGCATGGAGATTTCTAGTACTGCTTACCCTGTATTTTAAGTCAAAGTGGATCTTTGTGTGAAGGATTCTCCACCTCCTTTTCCCATTCGACAGCGGAGATAAGTGTTTTCACTCACCTTTTGTGACTTACAAGCAGCTGAATGGCACTTGTGGTGTTTGAATGTCATATAATAGGCATTATCACCAATAGAGAAATGTCCTTTTCCGTGTTTCTGAGCACTCCGATGCTTACCATCTTTCTTGCATGTGTGTACTCTCTCCCTCTTATAAAGTGGCTGTGAACAATTCCTGAAAATGTCTGCCCCACATTTTTTAAAGCATATTATGTCCTTGGAAGGCTGTGTGGGAACTGCTGTTCCCCTGGGAAACCGTTTGTGACTGGTCCCTTCAGCAGAGCTCCAAGCAGAGCTCAGCTGGGCATGTGATAGGAGGTAGAACACTGCTCTGAGCTGGTTAATGCAAATTAAGAGTAGTCACATTCTGGAGGAGTCATGTGGTGGAAATAGTGGTAGTAGAAAGAGTGGTGATGTTTGTGGTGATGCTGGGGTCTAAAAATACCAGAGGAGGCGCCCTTTGTAGTCATGGTCACATGGCCTGTATGACTGGCTCTGTAAGAACATTTCACTACATTTTCCATAAAGGATTATCTTTGAGTAGCTTCAGCTATGAAGTTAGTGGTAGTTGGCGCTTAGTCACAGGAACCTTTGGTTGCATAAGGCTTATGTTTTTGGGTTCTCCATCAATGTTACGGAGTCAGGAATTGGGATGGATGTGAAAGTAAGAAGTCAGGATCCCTGAACTTTTTATTTTGGTCAAGTTGTGCAAAAAAAAAAAAAGAGTTTTGGTGCAAAATGGTGTCAATTCAAAATGGTGCCTGGCCAGTAAAGCCTGATATAGCTTTCAGCAAAGATCTACTGAAAAATTTATGGAAATTAAAAGTAGAGTGCCAACAGCCAAGTGCCAAAATTTATGATGAAGCTACACTAACCATAACAAAGAACTGCTTAAATAAAGATGGATGTACTCTTGGCTGCATGAAACAGAGATGACCTGAACAGTGACAGAAAGGGGCTTTATGCCCTCCTCTTTCTCATGCTTCTGAGGTGCAAATGTGTGTTTCAACCCAAAATTTAGACGTTAGAGGAGTTGATGTTTTCTCTCATATTTTTCCCACCCTCCATCATCTTCTTATAACTCCTTGAAGTCAGAGATTCACCAAAAACAACTGAGTAGGAAGTGGAATGAAGGATTGTGGAGGCGCATTGTATCTAAAGAACCCAAATGTGAAACACTGGAGGGCAATGCACAGAGAGGAAAAACCTAAGAGAAGCTTCTGCTGGAAATCATTGCATTTCACGTACTACAACATTGCAGAGGATCAGAGAACCAGACATAGGTTTCATGGATTAATGATTCTCAAAGTGTGGTCCTGGAGCAGATTTGTTAGAAATGCAAAATCAGAAATCTGGGGACGGGGTTCAAGCTTTCTGATCATGCTAAAATTTGAGAACCACTGTAGTAAATGATGCTATTTTGGAGAACAGAGGTGATCTAGCAGAGGTGAAATTGCTGTATTTGGGAATTAAACGTGGAGATACACACATTAGCCTGCGCCCTTGCTATAGAAATGATTGGGATGAGATTGCCAAGCACATTTAGAAATTGAGACTAGTGCAATCACTTCACCATGTCTTCTGGCAAATTTTAAAGGTAGATATTCACCTCGTTCAAGGATAAGGAAGGCCAATTAAGACACTATGAATAAAGGAACACTCAAGGAAATGCATACTGCTAAGAATGATCAATGTTAGGGTGTAGATTTAAAACTCAGAAAATCCTTTGTCATCTTCAATAGAGGCCAAATCAACATGGGTACCAGAAACGTGCTGTAGGATGAGGTAAAAAGAAAGATGGATAGAGATGAAAGGATTGAAAAAAATCCAAAGTTTTAATAGTAGTATTTAGTGACAAAATGGTGTCAGTGAAGAGCACTAAATGATATATTAGAAAATCATATTGTTTTGAAAGACAAAAGCTCTATAACAATGCAGAAGGAGAAAGTGGATAAAAACTGTGAGAGAGAACTGATAGAAGTGGAGAGCAGAATGGAGAGCCAGCACATGAATAATTGGTGCCTCTGAAGTTAGGGATGGAATAAATGGAAAGAAGCAAAGCCCAAATACATAAATATGTGATGAAAGAAAAATGTTTTTGAACTGAAGAAAGACTTGTAAGTAGATTTTAAAGACTATTCCAGATAAAACTACTGAAAAGGAAACCATACCTAGATATTCTGACATATTTTGAATTACAATAATGATAAAAAGGGCATACAAAAATTCACATAGAAAAACTAGATTATCTACAAAGAAACAAAAATAAGATTGGTTTAGACTTTTTAGCTACATTAAATTTCAGAAAGTTATGGAGAGTCATTTATGGAATTATTTATTTATTTATTTACATCTTTATTGGCGTATAATTTCTTTACAATAGGGTGTTAGTTTCTGCTTTATAACAAAGTGAATCAGCTATACATATACATATATCCCCATATCTGTTCCCTCTTTCATCTGCCTCCCTCCTACCCTCCCTATCCCACCCCCTAGGTGGTCACAAAGCACCGAGCTGATCTCCCTGTGCTATGTGGTTGCTTCCCACTAGCTATCGATTTTACATTTGGTAGTGTATATATGTCCATGCCACTCTCTCACTTTGTCCCAGCTTACCCTTCCCCCTCCCCGTGTCCTCAAGTCAATTCTCTAGTAGGTCTGCATCTTTATTCCCATCTTGCCTCTAGGTTCTTCATGACCAATTTTTTTTTTTTAGATTTAGCATACGGTATTTGTTTTTCTCTTTCTGAATTACTTCACTCTGTAGGACAGTCTCTAGGTCCATCCACCTCACTACAAATAACTCAGTGTCATTCCTTTTTATGGCTGAGTAATATTCCATTGTATAAATGTGCCACATCTTCTTTATCCATTCATCTGTCGATGGACACTTAGGTTGCTTCCATGTCCTGGCTATTGTAAATAGAGCTGCAATGAACATTGTGGTACATGACTCTTTTTGAATTATGGTTTTCTCAGGGTATACGCCCAGTAGTGGGATTGCTGGGTCATATGGTAGTTCTATTTTTAGTTTTTTAAGGAACCTCCAGACTGTTCTCCATAGTGACTGTATCAATTTACATTCCCACCAAGAGTGCAAGAGGGTTCCCTTTTCTCCACACCCTCTCCAGCATTTATTTTTTGTAGATTTTTTGATGATGGCCATTCTGACTGATGTGAGGTGATACCTCATTGTAGTTTTGATTTGCATTTCTCTAATGATTAGTGATGTTGAGCATCCTTTCATGTGTTTGTTGGCAATCTGTATATCTTCTTTGGAGAAATATCTATTTAGGTCTTCTGCCCATTTTTGGATTGAGTTGTTTGTTTTTTTGATATTGAGCTGCATGAGCTGCTTATAAATTTTGGAGTTTAATCCTTTGTTAGTTGCTTCACTTGCAAATATTTTCTCCCATTCTGAGGGTTGTCTTTTTGTCTTGTTTATGGTTTCCTTTGCTGTGCAAAAGCTTTTAAGTTTCATTAGGTCCCATTTGTTTATTTTTGTTTTTATTTCCATTTCTCTAGGAGGTGGGTCAAAAAGGATCTTGCGTGATGTATGTCATAGAGTGTTTTGCCTATGTTTTCCTCTAAGAGTTTGATAGTGTCTGGCCTTACATTTAGGTCTTTAATCCATTTTGAGTTTAGTTTTGTGCATGGTGTTAGGGAGTGTTCTAACTTCATTCTTTTACATGTAGCTGTCCAGTTTTCCCAGCACCACTTATTGAAGAGACTGTCTTATCTCCATTGTGTATTCTTGCCTCCTTTATCAAAAATAAGATGACCCTATGTGTGTGTGTTTATCTCTGGGCTTTCTATCCTGTTCCATTGATCTATATTTCTATTTTTGTGCCAGTACCATACTGTTTTGATTACTGTCGCTTTGTAGTTTAGGCTGAAGTCAGGGAGCCTGATTTCTCCAGCTGCATTTTTCTTTCTCAAAGTTGCTTTGGTTATTCGGGGTCTTTTGTGTTTCCATACAAATTGTGAAATTTTTTGATCTAGTACTGTGAAAAATGCCAGTGGTTAACAGATTGAAGAATAAAAACCATATGATCATCTCAGTAGATGCAGAAAAATCTTTTGACAAAATTCAACACCCATTTATGATAAAAACCCTCCAGAAAGTAGGCATAGAGGGAACTTATCTCAACATAATAAAGGTCATATTTGTGAAACCCACAGCCAACATTGCCCTCAATGGTGAAAAACTGAAACCATTTCCCCTAAGATCAGGAACAAGACAAGGTTGCCCACTCTCACCACTATTATTCAACATATTTTTGGAAGTTTTAGCCACAGCAATCAGAGAAGAAAAAGAAATAAAAGGAATCTAAATTGGAAATGAAGAAGCAAAGCTGTCACTGTTTGCAGATGACATGATACTATACATAGAGAATCCTAAAGATGCTACCAGACAACTGCTAGACCTAATCAATGAATTTGGTAAAGAAGCAGGATACAAAATCAATGCACAGAAATCTCTTGCATTCCTATACACTAATGATGAAAAATCTGAAAGAGAAATTAAGGAAACACTCCCATTTACCATTGCAACAAAAAGAATAAAATACCTGGGTATAAACCTACCTAAGGAGACAGAAGACCTGTATGCAGAAAACTATAAGCCACTGATGAAAGAAATTAAAGATAATACAAACAGATGGAGAGATATACTATATTCTTGGATTGGAAGAATCAACATTGTGAAAATGACTATACTACCCAAAGCAATCTACAGATTCAATGCAATCCCTATCAAACTACCACTGGCATTTTTCATTTATGGGACTTTGAGGGGAAATAGTTGTGATCCAAGAATTTAAAGCCTAGTAATATTGTCTTTAATATGTGAAGGTAACAGAAAGACAGCTTTGGCTATACTAGGTCTAGAAAATACACTACATATATCCATCTTGATAAATTACTCCAAGATGTTTTCTTGAGAGCGTCCTTAGAAAGAGAGAGCAACATTAAAATATAATGATGATGATGATGATAAAGCAAATATGTGCAGTGCTCTAAGACCTTTACTCACATTAACTGATATAAATTTTATACCACATTATGAAGTATATACTATTAATATGCCCATTTTACAGATGAGGATCTGAGAGACAGAAAGCTTAAATAACTTTGCCCAGAGTTACATGACCTGTTGATGGTGCTACTAGTGTTTGGACTCAGGAAGTGTGGTGCCAGAGTCTGTCCTCTTCACCTTCATGCTCTATTATCTTCCTGTTTTAAAAGGCTGAGTCAGTTCTAAAATTATTTAAGTTACAGATAGGCATAAATTACATTTTTATGTAATTATAAAAATGGATGCAAATGTCTTATTCTTAAAGTATATAAAGTAACATAATTTAAAGTGATTATAATAATCTGGCGTTCAAACCTTAGATAATTGAATATTAAGACATTTATGTGTTATGAGTCCTCTCTCTTTTAGCATTTTAAGAAATCACAACCCTCTTCTTGGGTCCTAAATTTCTGATCTTAAATATGAGGGGCTCAAAAGATACTTTTTCATTCTTGAAGGTGACAATTAGAGAAATACACACTTCAGAATGCTTTTGAAAAAAAAACACAAGATAACAAATACTAGAAATCAAAACTGGAAAAGTAAATGTAAAATATATAATAAATGATAGAAAGCATAAGGAAGCAAAAGAAAAATAAAACAAACAAAAAAACGTAGAACCAAATATATCAGCAAAACCACTAGATATAAATGTGGTAATAAGCCTGTCTATTATAACATAAAGAATCTCAGAATGGGTCTTAAAACAAAATATAGTTCACAAGAGACAAAAATGTAAAAAACTGACATAATATGGCTAAAAATGAATGAATGGGCAAAAATATATCAGGCAGATACAAACAAACAAAAGCAAAAATATATATATATGTATTCTTAGTACTAGAACAGAATCAAAGACAAAGATCATAAAACATAAAGATGCTTACTTTCAGTGGTGTTCTGGAGCCGGCATGTGCTGGCCCGTGAGAGCCAATTGCATCCATCTCATTCAACCTCTTAGTTCAGTGACCTTACATCACTAACTTGAAATTAGCCATGATGGGAGCATTTACACAACAACTGGAAAATGCTACAAATCATGGCTTTAACAGTTTTTCTTCAGAGAGCCAGTTTACCATCACACCACTTGTTACTTTGTATTGATAAAGAGTAAAATTCACAAGGGAGATATACATCATGCATTTCGATGCACCATAACATTTAATTGAAATATATAAAGTGAAATTGCTGGAAATACCTAAGGAAATCAACAGAGAAACAATATCATCAAGCAACTTCAATGTTTCTCTCTCATTCTTTTGGTAGAATAAGTCTGCAAAGAATAAATATGTAGAGAATTTGAATTACAAAGGGAATTGAGTTGATTTAGTAAATATGTATTTATTGAGCAGTGTATGCTACCGTATACGTTAGTTCTTTTTTTAGCATCCATGCAACCTCTAAACTTCAACCAAGAATCTTAACAAACTCCAAAAAGCCTGTATATGGTACAGACTGTCTTCTCTGGTCGTACTGTAAAAAAACTAGAAATTACCCACAAAATTTAACTTAAGAAAACATACCCAACCACTTAGAAGTTTGCCCCAAACAACAAAAAGCAGCAATTAAACCTCCAATCAAACCAAAAAATAAGAAAACAATAACACAACCCTCCCCAACAGTTTCTAAATGATATGAGGATATTAAAATTTCAGTTGCATATAATTTAGAAAATAATATCAAGAACATTACATATCAAAACTTATTGGATGTAACCAAAGCAGTGACAGAATTAAACTTCATTGCCTTAAGTGCTTTTAATATTAAAAAGTTAATGTAAATGAGTGAATTATATTTTAGCTTAAGAAACTGGAAATAGAGTTAAAAAAAAAGTCCCAAGGAAAGCAGGTTGAGGGAATTAAATGTAAGAGCAGAGATTTATAAATTCTTTAACAGTTATAAAGTAGTGTAGTTAGTAAATAGATTCAAATTCTAAGATTTTGAGAAGACTAAAAAGTTATTAAAACTTGGAAAATATAATAAAGAAAAAAACTCATAATGTAGGAATCAAAATGGGATATAACTAAATATGTAGAAAAAGTTTTTAAAATTTTGAGAGACTACTGATTAAAGTTTTATATTACTAATTGTACAAATTTTGTCAAGATAAATCTGAATAAACTAATGACCAGAAAAGTTGAAAAAGTTTACCATAAGTAAGAAAAAGGTCAAGCTCTTTTATGTTGACTATTTTCAAGCTATTAAAGTATAGATGATTCTCATCCTTTAAAATTACTTCTACCATGAAAACAATGTGTAAGTTTATAATTTTATTTTCTGAGCGAGCATAACCTCATACCATAACCTGATAAAAATAACAACCAAAATTAGTAACCAATTTCTTTGAGAATATATCCATCATGATCATATATGATGAACATATCCTAAAAGAAATGTGTTATATCAGCAAATAAAATTTGCTAATAATAAAAATAAAATAAAATGCCAGCAAAGTAGGAAATAGATTATAGTCAAGAATTTTTTATTCTAGTTATACAGGATTTTTCCTGTATAAATATATTAAGAAATCTCTTAATATAATTACTCACAATAGTTCAGAAATTGAAGAAAAAAACCCCACACATCATTTTAATGAATGGCAAGAAAGACTTTTGATAAAATGAAGCAACTCTTCCCAAGAACGTAAATGTGTTTTCTTTTCATGCTGAAGATCACTTATTTTATATCAACATTTAGCATCATAAATAATGATACAACACCCAAGGAAGGCCCATTTACCTCATTCCTAACCCCATGAAACTGAGTTAAGACCAAGACCTCCACATCTTCCACAAGCCACCCTCTAGTGGCTCAGGGTCCCGAGATTCTGTAAACGAAAGCCCGGTGTTCACTCTGTCAATGTCTTGGTGTGTGGGGCTATAGGGGTTTCCTGCCCTCTTCACCCTGTTCCTGTGCATTGTCCGCTTACATCTGTCCCACGTGTCTTCTGAGATCCTGTTCTGTTCCTCTAGGGCACCTTTCCCCAACCCAACACAGGACCAATTTCAGTTTTAGTCAGACTCTTTCAGTTTCAATAAAGAGACCCATGCAGGCCACCTGAGGCAAAGGGTAGAGGGGGTGACTTGGAGGATGCTTGTGAGTTAGGACTAGGTCTCTGGCCAGAGTACCTCCTTAGTGTGCTATTTCCCCGTTGCAGATCACCTATTCTCTTTTTGAGGATGTCTGTGCTTTTTCTGTAGGACTGCTTTAGAGCTGGATTGCATGGATTCAAATTCCAGCCCTGCCACTTACCAGTGACATGACCTTGGACAAGGCACTTAACTTTTCTGTGCCTCAGTTTCTTAATCTTCAAAATGGGGATGATAATAGTGCTTCACGGGCTTGTTATGAGGATTAATTGAGTTAATACATGTAATAGACTGAGAGCACTGGCTGGCACATTTTAAGTGCTCAGTGACAGTCCCTAACATGCTAACACGTGTGTGGTGCTGACCATGTGCCAGGCACTGATAGAGAGGCGAGTAAGTAGCCCAAGGTAACGCTGCTGGAACAAGGATGACCTGGAATTCAAACCCGGGCAGTGGTTCCAGAGTCCACAGGCTTGACCACTTTCCTCTGCTGTTCTCTTAGTTTCTCTACTTCATAGCTCCTGCTTCTATATAGCTGTAATTGGCTTTGCTCTCATGGCCCTGATGGTACCTCAGGGCTTCTTTCTTTGGGCATAGTTTCTGCCTTTGGCTTCACTACCAACTGCCCGAGTTTTCTCTAATCTGCGAGTAAGAGAGAGGGAGGGAGAGAGAGAGAACTTGAGATGACTGACCCAGCTCTTCTTTTGTGTCCGGCCGTGGGGTAGGTTGTTGGCTGGCCCCTGCGTCTGTTGTCCTTGCTGTCATTGCCCTTGCACCTCCACTCAGCTGGGGTTCAGAGAGAAGGAGAAAGTTCCTACTTCAACAGTGACAGTGACGGGAGCAAATTCTCTTAGAAGGCGACCTGAGGGCCACATGGCACCAAGATCGACCTGCTGAGTACCCTGCAGGAAGGGCTCTTGGCACTGCTGTTCTTTCTTCTGAAAATGGACCTCCTGGTTTTGGACCTGGTTTTGAATGGGTAAGTAACAATGAAACCGATGGCCTTAGAAATAGGATGCTGCTAATGTGTCTTCAGAATTTCAAGATGTGGTTGTAATGGAAACTAAATTTTAGTGAGCCACTCATACCAGATGAGATTAGGTATTTGCAGAAACAACACCATTTCTTAATGGATTTGAGATGCAGTGATTACCAAGCTCTCTTACCGTGCACCAAGCTGTGGTCTCAGAAAGACATGTCTAGCATTAAGTAACCATCCAACGTTCATTTAACCTTTCACTTAGTCACTCGTTCCACATCTGTAGGGCACCCACCAATTCCAAGGGGTGTAAGACAGCCCCTGTGACTGGTGCAAGTGATTCAGTGAAAAAGGAGTCAGAAAATATACACCTGTTTTTTTTTATTCAGCCCAATGTGTGTGTGCGTGTGTGTGTGTGTGTGAGAGAGAGAGAGAGAGAGAGAGAGAGAGAGAGGGGAAGTGGGGGGAGGGAGAGAGAGCTTGCAATATGATTAGTAATTAGTTAGCAAATAGTGTGGCTTCAAAGCTATAACTCAGCAACCGTGTGGCCTTAGATCAGTCCCTTATATTTAAAAGGGAATAATAATTCCTGGGGGATTTTGTAAGAATTAGGGATAATAGATATCTGGCTTGGTGCCTGGGTGTTGTTACTTTTAGGCAACATTTTCTCTGGAGTAAAAAGTGGCAATCCATTCTATTCCTTTTGCTCTTACTTTATGTTCATTAAGCAACTTTCTGACGTGTAATTTGCTCCTCTGAGGCAATCATTCCAGAAGAGAGTGTTGAATGACCAATATGAATTATCCTCTAAAAGATATTTCCCCTAGTAAACTGATAAATCAATGAACACATTAGCATTCTGGCTGGCAAATTAGGCTCCTGCTGATTTGGTTACAGGAGGAACTTCCCCAGGTATGACGTATTCTAAGTGAACAGGTGCAATCACGTTTCAGAGTCTCCAAATGTAAGGACTTGGGTGGTAACTAACACCTGCCAGGTGCTGCCTACCCATAAGGGCCAACCCGGGCAGGTAGCCATCATACTCCAGAGCTTCTACCTGAAAGGGGACTATTCACTTGGCGATGCTGTGTGAGCTGGTTGAAACAGGGCTGTCCTAGGAACAGATACCCAGGTCAGGCCTCTTACATTCACCAGGTAAGAGGTAAAACTGTCCTGAACTAAGATGGTGGCAATCAGCATGGAAAGAAGGAAATGGACGTGTGAAGAAACTGAGAAAGATTTGCTAGAGTTTACAATCATAACTTTGTAAAATTTTACCTTTAGAGATTACCAGGTCAACCCTCTTGATTTTCACCTGTGAATCATGAGACCTAGGTGATGCTCTCTGGTTCTGTCTCAGGTACCTGTGATGCCATCCACCGTTCAGGGCCCTGGTGGACACGCTGCATTGCCGGCCTCCTGAATGGTTCTATTACAGCCTCAAGTGTTTTGCTAAAACACATTATACAATAGCTGTCTCAAGTATGCCCAGGCATGGCTTGAGCTATGGGTACATATGGGTACATATTAATCAAGTTTAATAGATCCCAGTGTTTGAAACAATGCCTTAATTTTTTTTTTTCAGAGACTGCACAGAAGTGTTGCATTGTACGGCAAATAAAAGTGTTGCTACAATGCCTATAAACCAGAGCTTTAAACTATGTTTCAATTATCCTTCTATTATCCAGCTGGTATTTAAGCGTGTTGATTATTCAAATCAGCAGCGAATGTGCTGCTGTTGTGTAAACAACTGTCACTTGCTGAAACAATGATTAGGAGGCACCATCCCTTTCAGGTGTACTTAGGAGTACTTATACCCCAGCCACTTGTATTTAAATATCATGTAAACACAATGCTTGAGTGACTACTCTCACGCCTGTTCTCAATGCCTCATGCCAATTCTATTACATTAAGAGGGAAATCTATTAAATTTTTCATTTATACACATCCGTACACTGTTTTTACCCATTGTATCATTAAGGCTTAGATTAATACAATAGATATGCTGAGAGATACAGTGTGCATTGAAAAAGCCCATTCAAAATAAAAGCAATTTCTCTGCATTATTTGGGGGTGTTGGAAAGCTTCTGTGAAAACAATGCAAAGAGAATTATTTTCTGAATAAAAAGCATGACATGGAGAAAAGAAAAATTTGGCCCCCAGAAAGAGCAATCTTGAACCTTTATTAGCTCCATTACCAATTCAGCATATAAAAAGTAGAGAGCCAGAAAATAGGACATTTGTAGAATGAATGTTTCTTTTGAAGGTTTTCTGCTATCACTGGGAAGGGGTGTGTGTGTGTGTGTGTGTGTGTGTGTGTGTGTGTGTGTGTGTGTTGGGGCAGGGTTTGTGGGTAGTGGTTGTTGGGAAAAGCTTGGAATTGTTACTAGGCTCTGTCCCCAGTGAGTTATCCTTTTTTCTTAAGCCTTAGTTTCCACATGTAAACCAGGAAGACAAATTTTTGAGTATAAGGGCATTGAAAATGCTGAGGAATCATAATCTAATCAAATGATTGATATACCAGGGATTTCGCATTAGCTGAGGTATGTTTTGGGGGTCTTAGTAAATTCGTGTTGATTAAGTTCAGTTGCTAACCTGCAAATATTATCCACAGTGTTTAGAGAACCACAGACAAAAGAGAGCGGGTGCTAGAGAGAAGGAGGTAATGACAGGATTTTCATTTGGGATTGGAAATGTACACTCACCAAATTCTTAGCAAAACCTTCCAAGTGGATTATAAAAGAGCTGAGACTTCGTCCTTGGAGGCAATGTGAATAATGTCCAAATGCTGCCTTCATTTTTGTTTGTTTGTCTTTTAATTTTTATTTTACATTGGAGTATAGTTGATTTACAATGTTGTGTTAGGTTCAGGTATACAGCAAAGTGATTCAGTTACACATATACATATATCTATTCCTTTTCAGATTCTTTTCCCATATAGGTTATTACAGAGTATTGAGTAGAGTTCCCTGTGCTATACAGTAGGTCCTTGTTGACTGTCTATTTTATATACAGGAGTGTGTGCATGTTAATCCAAACCTCCTAATTTATCCCTCCCCCTACCTTTCCTCTTTGTTTCTGTTTTGTAATTAAATTCATTTATATCATTTTTTTAGACTCCACATATAAGTAATATCATAGATATTTGTCTTTTACTCACTTCACTTAGTATAATAATCTCTAGGTCCATCCATGTTGCTACAAATGGCATTATTTCATTCTTTTTTATGGATGAGTAATATTCCATTGTATATATGTACTACATCTTCTTTATCCATTCATCTGTCCATGGACATTTAGGTTGCTTCCATGTCTTGGCTATTGTAGATAGTGCTGCAGTGAACATTGGGGTGCATGTATGTTTTTGAATTATGGTTTTCTCCAAGTATATGCCCAGGAGTGGATCGTATGGTAGTTCTATTTTTAGTTTTTTAAGGAACCTCCATACTGTTCACCATAGTGGCTGTACCAATTTAGATTCCCATCAACACTGTAAGAGTGTTCCCTTTTCTCCACCCCCTCTCCAGCATTTATTGTTTGTAGACTTTTTGGTGATAGCCATTCTGACTGGCATGAGGTGATACCTCATTGTAGTTTTGATTTGCATTTCTCTAATAATTAGTGATGTTGAGCATCTTTTCATGTGCCTATTGGCCATCTGTATGTCTTCTTTGGAGAAATGTCTACTTAGATCTTCTGCCCATTTTTTGATTGGGTTCTTTGTTTTTTGGATATTGAGCTTCATGTGCTGTTTGTATATTTTGGAGATTAATCCCCTGTCGGTTGCATCATTTGCAAATATTTTCTCCCATTCTGTGGGTTGTCTTTTTGTTTTGTTTATGGTTTCCTTTGCTGTGTGTTACATTCTTAATTGATTTCAACATACAATAAATTTCTACTTCCTTAGAACCTGTAATACATAGGGTAACCATATAATTTATCATGCAACTCGGGACATTTTGGGAGTGAGTTGCATTAAATAGTTATGCCAGCACATCAAGTGTAAACTAGCACTGTCCTGAGCAAACCTGTATATATGATTGCCCTAAACTCACATGGCTAAAAATCTGGCTAAGACTTAAAGCAAGAAAGGTGAATGAAAAGACAGTGACTTGAGGGTCTGACTACACCCTTCTTTGGAGGTTGGTTATTGTTTTATATTTAAAGAAAAACAATTGATCTTTTTTGAGGAATTAGAACCCACAAAGGCAAGTAAACTCTGCTTTCAGAAAACACAATTAGCAAAAGGCCACTTTTACACAGTAGATAAATTAGGCAATAGTTTTTCACTTTTCAAAACAATTATTCTGTAATGAAAAGACCTACTAGATTCTTAGCCAGCAACCTATTTTTGTATGTGATCTGATTTATTCAAGTCTTGCCTAGAGAATATCTGTTGCACAAATGTGAAGTCTTTATACTAAACAAAACTTTAATTTCTTAGCAGGGACTTGGGCTCAGTCAACAGAGTCAAATGATGATGGTTGGGATCTGCATATATGGTTATCAAACCAATAAATACCAATTCTTAGGTATTAGAGGGTAAGTAGGAAAATTTTATAATTTTCTCCCCAGCAGCAGCACCCAGAGACTACAAACTTTAGTGCTAGCATACAAAACTCATTTTCATCTCTTGGATAACCAATTTTTATGATAATGTCCCATGGTTCCTGCAGCCATTTTAAGCTCCTTTATTATGTCCATAGATGTATTTTATTGAAGCATGTGTTCTGAAATATTTTTTCATTGGTGGAAGAAGAATGTCAATAAGTTTGTTGTTTTATACATGTATCAAACAGCTGAATATCTGGTCTCTTTCCCATCTGGACAGACTGATTCTCACAACTCTGCTCCTAGTATCTTGAATTGCCTGTTTCCCAACTACTTCTTGGGTTCCTGCTTACAATAGGGTGCTAATTCATTTACTGGAGGGCTAATTGGCGAGGTGACAGGAACAGCATTATTATGCCCCTTGATGTAATGCTCAGCACCCTTCAATTACGTGTTCTGTCAGCTCCTAAGCCCCATCCATTACCTGCATATGCCCATCTGTATGTAAACAAGTTTCCTCCCTTAGGTATTTGTGGTACTTCCTAGGGCCAGTCACCAGATTCTGAATACCTACAACAAACCCTGCAGTGTCCCCAACTGCCTGACTTTTTTTACCCCAAAGTTCGACACACTTTTATCTTTATTTAAGCTCATTTAATGGAGGTAAGTACAGTATAGTTTGCTTTTGTTGTTCATGGGACACTAATAGGGTTTCTGCTGAGGTCTATTCTACACTCCCAAACTTAATGTTGTAAATCAGGCAGGGTTTACTGGCCAAATCATAGGCATTAACAAGGATGCTTGTAAAAATAGTCTAAGCAACACAAATTGTTCTATAGCTTCCTCTTCACTGGAGCGTGGTGGCTCTGTGTGTCTTGTTCGACCCTGTTCATCCTTTGGGGTCTCCAGTGAAGTCCTATTTGCCCTGGGAAACCATTCTCCACTGTTCTGACCCCACACAGTTCCTCCTTGAATTTACAGGAGCCAGAGTTTAGAATGTTCAATTCTTGTACTTAACCATATTCTACCATTATTTGATGCTGTGTCCCAGACTTGTCTTGTCTACCAAACATATTATAAGCTTATTTGGGGGGAGGAGGGTACCTTTCACATCTATGATGGCTTTAGTGCCTAGTACAGGGCTGAGGTCATAGGCTATAGTAATGTAGCCAATATTGATTAAGTACTTAACTGTATGCAAAGCTTGGTGCTCAGTACTGGGGGGAAATACAATAAAAAACATATTCCCTGCCATCAGAAGGGTTTCCAAGATAGGATTAATCCAAAAGAGAAGTGAGAAAAGAGGCTATATTTTAAACTCATATAGTTAGACTTCAAAGGAATAAGATACTCATGGAAAATGGAGCTATGAGAAGACATAGTTCAAGAAAAACCTTCAATTGTAAGAGAAGAATACCTGTTAAAAATTGGAAAATGTTGGGGAACGTCTTTTTTAGAAATAGGCATGGCTTACTAGCCCAGCACAAGGACCAAAAGCTGAAGGAGGTATTCTCCTGGAAGGCTCTAAGCATCTGTGTGGAAGCTGTGTGGCTTTGGGAATCAGCTCTCCCAGGGCAGGATGGGGCTGGGAAGACCTGCATGACTGCTCTGGCACGCTGGGGCTGGCCCTTCAGGAGCATCAGAGAGCATCAGGCCAGGCTTTGGCATTTTCGCAGAGGGCACTGGTGAGGGATAGGAGAAGACGTTTCTTGATGAGGAGGGTACCACAGGAGAACAAGCCAGCTTGTGGACATTGCCTTGGGGTTCTCCAGAAGCAACTAGGGAGACTTCTGACAATGGGATTCCTTCACTCCTATGCTCTGAATCCACCAACAGTAATTCATTCTTCTTGGTAAAAAGGCCACAGTCCTTACAAAGGCCTTTAAGACCCATACAATCCAGGCCCCTGTTACCCCTATGACTTCATCTCCCTTCTCCAGCTACATGGGCTGCCTTACTTTTCCTCAAATAAACTAGATACTGTCCTGCCTCGGGGCCTTTGCACTAGCTGTTGCCCATGCCTGGATTTCCTCCTGCCTTACTACTTTCACCCCCTACAAGCCTTTGTTTAAATGTCACCTTTTCAAGGAGGTGTCCCTTTACTACTTCTCCTCTCACCCAGCACTCCTGATTCACCTTCCCTTGCTCTATCTTTTTCCATGCACTTGTCACCTTCTAAGATACTATATAATTTCATTGTTTTTTGTTTATTTTCAGTCTTTCCACTTACAGAATGTAAACTATAACACAGAATTTCACCCATTGATTTTCTAATGTTCTCCTGTGCCTAGATCACTACCCACTGTGTGCTCAATAAGTCTGTATTGAATGAGTGAGTGAATAAGAGGGTCTAGATTCATGGTAGGGTTAATCAGCTTTTTATATGACCCTGACTTCATTTGCACTCTTAGCTGGTTATGCTTGGGACATTCATATTACAATTGTAACCAGACTCTATCTTCATTTCTGACTGATTTTTAAAGTTATGTCTTAAGGCTCCATTACAAAATGTCTCTATTCCTTAGAGTCTCTGGAAGTAATTCATGGTCTATAAACCAAAATTTCAGTGCCCAGGGGAAGAACTTGGCAGGAAACTTCAGAGTGAATATCTTTATAAAGGGAGAAATTCCTCTGTAACTTGAACAATTGCTGCCTCCATATTTGGAGCCAAGTAATTCAACCTTTAGGGAAACAATTCTTGTCCCAATTTAGTTTTTGTTTTTTTTAACTGAGAAGACAACGCATTCTCAGTGGCTGTAACTAGAGTCTCACAGCTCCCCCAGCCTGCTACTTAAGAAGCTGTTAATGGCTAGCTTATTAGCCTACTAGTAACTGCTTTAGCCCATTAGTAGACCTTTAAGTGGTACAAACTGCTGGGAGTACCAGCAGGGTGAGGGTTGGTTGACATCAGTGCAGTGACGCATTGCTTTGGCAAATTATCTATGTAAAGGCAGGCTTACCTTATGTGGCGTTTACTTGTAATGAGGCACACCTGTACTTCATTCCCATCTGGGGTAGAATTTTTAGGGCAATCATTTGGAAAGGGATAGTTTTGTACTTGGAAACTGTAAACACTCAGCTGCTGATGACCTGACCATTAGCCACCTACCTCTAATTGCCACTCCCTTCCCCTGCCAGCTACTTCTAGTGATGTAGGAATTAACTAAAAACCCTGGTGATTAGAAGAGATGTGCTCAAACCTGGTGGTGTGGCCTGTGTGTAGACTGCAAGGAGTTGGCTTGCTGTGATTCTTTTTATCTTTTTAATACATCTTTATTGGAGTATAATTACTTCATAATACTGTTAGTTTCTGTGGCACAACAAAGTGAATCAGCCATATGCATACACATGTCCCCATATCCCCTCCCTCTTGAGCCTCCCTCCCATCCTCCCTACCTGACCCCTCTAGGTCATCGCAAAGCACTGAGCCAATCTCCCTGTGCTATGCTGCTGCTTCCCACCAGCCAACTATTTTACATTCGGTAGTGTATGTATGTCGATGCTACTCTCACTTCGCCCCAGCTTTGCCCTCCCACCCATGTCCTCAAGTCCATTTTCTATGTCTCTTTATTCCTGCCCTGCAACTAGGTTCATCAGTACGATTATTATTATTATTATTTTAGATTCCATATATATGTGTTAGCATATGGTATTTGTTGTTCTCTTTCTGACTGACTTCACTCTGTATGACAGACTCTAGGTCCATCCACCTCACTACAAATAACTCAATTTCATTTATTTTTATGGCTGAGTAATATTCCATTGTATATATGTGTTCTATCTTGTACCATTGATCTATAATTCTGTTTTTGTGCCAGTACCATACTGTCTTGATTACTGTAGCTTTGTGGTATAGTTTGAAGTTAGGGAGCCTGATTCCCCTTCTTTTTTCTCAAGATTGCTTTGGCTATTCAGGGTCTTTTGTGTTTCCATAAGAATTGTAAAATTTTTTCTTCTAATTCTGTGAAGAATGTCATTGGTAGTTTGATAGGGATTGCATTGAATCTGTAGATTGCTTTGGGTAGTATAGTCATTTTCACAATGTTGATTCTTCCAATCCAAGAACATGGTATATTTCTCCATCTGTTTATGTAATCTTTGATTTCTTTCATCAGTGTTTTATAGTTTTCTGAGTACAGTCTTTTGTCTCCTTAGGCAGGTTTATTCCTAGGTATTTTATTCTTTTTGTTGCAGTGGTAAATGGGAGTGTTTCCTTAATTTCTCTTTCTGATTTTTTGTTGTTAGTGTATGGGAATGCAAGAGATTTCTGTGCATTAATTTTTGTATTCTGCAACCTTACCAAATTCATTGATTAGTTCTAGTAGTTTTCTGTGGCATCTTTAGGATTTTCTATGTATAGTGTTACATCATTGGCAAACAGTGACAGTTTTACTTCTTCTTTTCCAATTTGGAATCCTTTTATTTCTTTTTCTTCTCTGATTGCTGTGGCTAAGACTTCCAAAACTATGTTGAATAAGAGTGGCAAGATTGGACATCATTGTCTTGTTCCTGATCTTAGTGGAAATCCTTTTAGTTTTTCACCATTGAGTATGATGCTTGCTGTGGGTTTGTCATATATGGCCTTTATTATGTTGAGGTAGGTTCCCTCTCTGCCCATTTTCTGGAGAGTTTTTATCATAAATCAGTGTTGAATTTTGTCAAAAGGTTTTTCTGGATCTACTGAGATGATCATATGGTTTTTATTCCTTATTTTGTTAATGTGGTGTATCACATTGATTGATTTGCATATATTGAAGAATCCTTGCATCCCTGGGATAAATCCCAGTTGATCATGGTGTATGATCCTTTTAATGTGGTGTTGGATTCTGTTTCCTAGTATTTTGTTCAGGATTTTTGCATCTATGTTCATCAGTGATATTGGTCTATATTTTTCTTTTTTGTGATATCTTTTTCTGGTTTTGGTATCAGGGTGATGGTGGCTTTGTAGAATGAATTTGGGAGTGCTTCTCCCTCTGCAATTTTTGGGAAGAGTTTGAGAAGGATCAGTGTTAGCTCTTCTCTAAATGTTTGATAGAATTCACCTGTGAAGCCATCTGGTCCTGGACTTTTGTTTGTTGGAAGATTTTTAATTGTGGTTTCAATTTCATTACTTGTGAAAGGTCTGTTTATATTTTCTAATTCTTCCTGGTTCAGTCTTGGAAAGTTGTATCTTTCCAAGAATTTGTCCATTTCTTCGTGGTTGTTCATTTTATTGGCATAAAGTTGTTTGTAGTAGTCTCTTATAATCCTTTGTATTTCTGCAGTGTCAGTTGTGATTTCTCCTTTTTCATTTCTAATTTTATTATTTGTGTCATCTCCCTTTTTTTCTCGATGAGTCTGGCTAAGGGTTTATCAATTTTGTTTATCTTCTGAAAGAACCAGCTTTTAGTTTTATTGATCTCTGCTATTGTTTTCTTCATTTCTATTTCATTTATTTCTGCTGTGATCTTTATTATTTCTTTCCTTCGACTGACACTGGGTTTTCTTTGTTCTTCTTTCTCTAGTTATTTTAAGTGTAGGGTTAGATTGTTTGAGATTTTTCCTGTTTCTTGAGGTGAGATTGAATTGCTATAAACCTCCCTCCTAGAACTGCTTTTGCCGTGTCCTATAGGTTTTGGGTCATCGTGTTTTCATTGTCATTTGTTTCTATGTATATTTTAATTTTTTCTTTGATTTCTTCAGTGAGCTCTTGGTTATTTAGTAACACACTGTTTAGTCTCCATGTATTTGTGTTTTTTACATTTTTTTTTCCTGTAATTGATTTCCAGTCTCACAGCGTTGTGGTCAGAAAAGATGCTTGATATGATTTCAATTTTCTTAAATTTTCTGAGGCTTGATTTGTGACCCAAGATGTGATCTATCCTGGAGAATGTTCCATGTGCACTTGAGAAGCAAGTGTATTCTGCCACTTTTGGGTGGAATGTTCTATAAATATCAATAAGATCTATCTGGTCTTTTGTGTCATTTAAAGCTTGTGTTTCCTTATTTATTTTCTGTTTGGATGATCTGTCCATTGGTGTAAGTGGCGTGTTAAAGTCTCCTGCTATTATTGTTTTACTGTCAATTTCTCCTTTCATGGTTGTTAGCATTTGCCTTATGTATTGAGGTGCTCCCATGTTGGGTGCATACACATTTATAATTTTTATATTTTCTTCTTGGATTGATCCTTTGATCATTATGTAGTGTCCCTCCTTAACTCTTGTAACAGTCTTTATTTTAAAGTCTATTTTATCAGATACGAGTATTGCTGCTCCAGGTTTCTTTTGATTTCCATATGCATGGAATATCTTTTTCCATCCCCTCACTTTCAGTCTGTATGTGTCCCTAGGTCTGAAGTGGGTCTCTTGTAGACAGCATATAGACGGGTCTTGTTTTTGTATCCATTCAGCTAGTCTGTGTCTTTTGGTTGGGGCATTTAATCCATTTACATTTAAGGTAGTTATCTATATGTATGTTCCTATTACCATTTTCTTAATTGTTTTGGGTTTGTTTTTGCAGGTCTTTTTCTTCTCTTGTGTTTCCTGCTTAGAGAAGTTTCTTTAGCATTTGCTGGAAATGGTTTGGTGGTGCTGAATTCTCTTAGCTTTTGCTTGTCTGAAAAGATTTTGGCTTCTCCATCGAATCTGAATGAGATCCTTGCTGGGTAGAGTAATCTTGGTTGTAGGTTTTTCTCTTTCATCACTTTAAGTATATCCTGCCACTCCTTTCTGGCCTGCAGAGCTTCCACTGAAAAATCAGCTGATAACCTTATGGGGATTCCTTTGTATGTTATTTTTTTGTCTTTTCCTTGGTGCTTTTAATATTTTTTCTTTGAATTTAATTTTTGTTAGTTTGATTAATATGTGTCTTGGTGTGTTTTTCCTAGGGTTTATCCTGTATGGGACTCTCTGTGCTTCCTGGACTTGGGTGACTATTTCCCATGTTAGGGAAGTTTTCAACTATAATCTCTTCAAATATTTTCTCAGACCCTTTCTTTTTCTCTTCTTCTTCTTGGACCCCTATAATTTGAATGTTGGTGCATTTATTGTTGTCCCAGAGGTCTCTGAGATTGTCTTCAATTCTTTTCATTCTTTTTTCTTTATTCTGCTCCTTGGCAGTTATTTCCACCATCTTGTCTTCCAGCTCACTTATTCGTTCTTCTGTCTCAGTTATTCTGTTATTGATTCCTTCTAGTGTATTTTTCATTTCAGTTATTATGTTGTTCATGTCTGTTTGTTCTTTGGTTCTTCTAGATCTTTGTTAAATATTTCTTCTGTTTTCTCTATCCATGCCTCCATTCTGTTTCTGAGATTCTGGGTCATCTTTACTATCATTACTCTGAATTCTTTTTCAGGTAGATTGCCTATTTCCTCTTCATTTACTTGGTCTTGTAGGTTTTTTAGCTTGCTTCTTCATCTGTGACATATTATTTTGCCATCTCATTTTTTTTTTTTTTTTTTAATGAGTGGGATTTTTCCTGTCTTACTGGTTGTTTGGCCTGAGGTTTCCAACTCTGGGGTTTGTAGGCTATTGCGTAGAGGTGGGTCTTGGTGCTGAGATAACAACTCCGTGAGACCTCACTCCAATGAATATTCCCTGGGGTTTGAGGTTCTTTGTTAGTTCAGTGGTTTGGACTTGGAGCTCCCACCTGCAGGAGCTTCTGCCCAACCCTGGGCTTGTGAACCAAGATCCTGCAAGCTGCCTGGGGCGGCAAAAACAAAACAAACAAAACAAAACAAAACAAACAAATAAACTAAAAAACAATAACAAAGTAAAAAGTAAAATTAGACTAGGAAACTAACAGATATGTTAGGAAGAATATAAAAATAAAAATATAGATGAATCAATAACTGAAAGGTACAACAGTACCACAATAGTAAAAAAGAGGAGGAGTGAAAAAAAAGGCTGGGGGGATAGGCCTTGGCTGTGGAGGGTGGGGCCTAAGCAAGGGCAAGGTTTGGGCAGAGAGCGGGGCCAATTCTCAGGACCCACAGGGCTAGAAAAGGCCCTGGGGGCTGTGGGGGGTGGGGCTTAGGCTCAAGGAACAGAAGAAGCCCAGGCGTGCCCCCCACCCCTGGTCTCAGAGGGCAGGGGACCCCACTTGGGAGCCCAGCAGGCTTCCTGGGCTCGAGTGGGTGGGGCAAACGCCCTCCTCTCCTCTCCTGCTCCTCTGGTCTGGGGTCTGGGAGGGCCCCTCCCACCTGCCTTTCCTGATCTCCCTGTCCTCCCTCCTCTGCCCCCAGGGCCCACATGGCCTGGATGGGGCTTTGGAGGGGGGCGGGTACCGGCCTGGGAGCTCAGCAGGCTCCCCGGCCCGAGTGGGCCAGGCGATCGCCCTCTGCTCCTCTCCCTCTCTTCCCAGAGAGTCCCTCCCGCCTGCCTCTCCTGATCTCCCCGGCCTCAGGGGCGCAGGTCCTGTCTGGCCTCCACTTCTCCTCCCCCCTCAATCCCCCTACATCCTACTGGTTCACTTTGGGGTTCCTCCCGTCTCCTTGGGCATCAGAGTCCCCCACCAGCAGCCGGCAGGCGTCCTAGTTGTGGGGAGGTGCTAACTCCACATTTTCCCACACTGCCCCTGCCATGATTCTTGATCTGTTTTGTTCCTGTGGTAGATAGAATAGCGGCCCTCCAAAGATGACCATGTCTGAATCCTTGGAACCTGGGAGTATGTTACCTTACATGGCAAAAGGGAACTTACAGAAGTGATTAAGGACCCTGAGTTGGGGAGATCAGCCTGTATTATCCTGATGGACCCAATGTAATCACAAAGGTCCTTACGTGTGGAAGAGAGAGGCAGAAGAGGAGGTTAGAGTGATGCTATGTGAGAAGACTTCTTGTGCTGGCTTGAAGACAGAGGAGGAGGGCCGTGAGCCATGGAATGTTGACAGCCTCTAGAAGCTGGAGAGGACAAGGGAAAGGATTCTTTTTATAGAGCCTGCAGAAAGGAACACAGTCCTGCTGACACTTTATCTTGGCCCAGTGAGACGCATTTCCAACTTCTGACTCTGAAATTATAAGGTAATTCGTTTGTGCTGTTTTCAGCCATCACGTTTATGGAAATTTGTTGCAACAGCATAGGAAACTGAGCAATACCCAAGGAGGTCAGTAGACTTTGTGACAGGGCAGTTGAAGAGACAGAGAACGTAATCCCTTTTCTTAAGGTATTGGGGTGGCAGGACATGGGCACGTAAGGCAGGTTTTCTATAACAATATTTGGAGAGAACAAACTTAAACCTTCACCCCATTCTTTTTCCTTAATTAAAATGTAGTTGATTTACAATATCATATTAGTTTCAGGTGTACAACATAGTGATTCAATATTTTTAAAGATACTCCATTTAAAGTTATTATAAAATATTGGCTATATTCCCTGTGCTGTACAATATATCCTTGTATCTTATTTATTTTATACATAGTAGTTTGTGCCTCTTAATCCCTTACCCCTATTTTGCCCCTCCCCCATTCCTCTCCCTACTGATAACTCATTTCTTAATATGTTGCTTTAGCAGGAGCTAAAAAACAAACCAAAAATAAACAAAAAAACCTCCAAACTTTCCAACCCAAACTCTGTGGCATGCACAGCATTTTAACAAGGGAGGAGATGTACACTGACACCTGAAATAGCTTGAAACATGAAGCTACATGATCAAGAGCAACCATCACAAGAACAAAATAATATTGCACAAAGTGCATGGTGAAGTGGTGCAGTGACACAAAGTAACACCAATACCAGTCCAGCCATCCTAACAGCCATCAACAAAATACATCCCATGGTGGCCCTTGCTCCCGATATCTTGCACTCAAGTGCTCTGATACATTGCCATGTCTTCCCTGTTGCTTATGGCTTGTTGACTGTTTTCACCCATTCTATTAACTCTCATCTATTTGACTAGTTCTGAGCTGTTTCAGTGGTCTTCTCAATTCCAGTCATTCTTCTGTTTCTTCACTATCCTGAGAATGCTTCTCATGTTTGGACTTTATTTTGGTCTTAGAGCCATTTTGAGAAATCCTAAGGTATTTGATTAGGATTTTTTAACGACTTCTCAGCATTCTTACACCTGATTTGCCAATTTAAAATCGAACTTTTAACCTTTGATTAATAAATAAGTGCTGAGGGAAGTATATTTTCTTGTAAACAGTCTTTGGCATTGTATTAAGTTCAAATTGGTGATAAGTATCTGATGTTGCACATACAAAAATTCTAAGCTTAATTTTATAAAACCTTTGGAGAACATGTTGTTATTATAGTGGGTTGAATGGTGACCCCCCAAAAGATCCACATATTAACTTCCAGAACCTGTGAATATGACCTTATTTAGAAAAAGAGTCTTTGCAGATGTAATTAAGGCTCTCAAGATGAGCTCATCCTGGATTATCCAGTGGGCTCTAAATCCAATGACAAGTATTTCATAAGAGATAGAAAAAAAGACACAGATACAGCAGAAGACCATATGAAGATGGAGGCAGAGACTGGAGCTATGCAGCTACAAGCCAAGGAATGCCCAAAGCCACCTGTAGCTGGAAGAGGCAAGGAAGTATTCTCCCCTAGAGCCTTTGGAGGGAGTACTACCCTATTGACACCTTGATTTTAGACTTTTGGCCTCCAGACTGTGAGAGAATTAATTTGTGTTGTTTTAAGTCACTGAATTTTTGTTAATTTGTTACGGAGGCCACTGGAAACTCATATAGTCATAAAACATAGAGTAAGTACATGTTACCTATTAATGTCAACATTTATGAATCATCAGGCATGGTTTTCATGAGATCATTGAATCACTGACCACATTCATTGGCTGGAATGGTTATATGAAAAACCTCACCCAGCTAAACCTTTCAAAATTACCCTTAAGTGTTTTCCTATATAGGATAGCTGATATCAGTAAAGGTCATAGTGTATTTTCATGCACATGTACACATGTGTGGCCATGGAGTGGGGGTAAAGTTATTTTAGGAAAGGATGACTGTAGGTGAGTCCTGAGTAAGACGTACATTGCTATATCCCAGAGGGAGAAGAGGGAAATAGGAGTCCAGCTGATCCATTCATTTTATAGGAAAATTTAATTACTGGCCCCAGGAAGCATTTTCTTTGCATTTTATGTAACAACTGCATTCTCAGCAGATAGAGGGAGGCAGACCTTGGGGCAAGCAAATGGGAAAAATAATCTATAAAGTGTGTTCACAAAATATGACTGTTATTCCACCCTGGAACTTAATAGAAATCCTTTGACTGTTGTTCTGCAGTCAACAAGACTCATCTAGTTGGTGACTATGGTAACAAAATCAGGTCATAGGGAGGTTCATGCTGAGATCAAGCATATGTAGATCTCCTAGTTCAAATATACATAAAGATAAGAACCTGTTGGTAAGAGTCTGAAACATTAGGTTGAAGATGGGCTCTCCTCCGCTGAGCTCATAATACTGAGAAAATGATCATTTGTTTGCAATAGCCATACGTTTTGCAGAAAAGGAAGAGATTTTTCAAATTCACTGGGGGGAAAAATAATTCAGAAATGTGAGACTAGAATGAGTGCATATTGCTTCATAGATCTGTGTAATTTACTCCCTGGGGTTTGTAGTGTGTCTGACTTATATTTTAGACATAATTAAGTAATCAGCAGTGTACATTGTAAAATGACTGTTTAGGCTGCTTGAGGTTAAATTTTCACAGCCATAGCAGCTGCGCGGTACTAGCGACCACCCCTCTCCACAGCCAAATCCTCTCCCCTGCATACAGTCAGTTATTTAAAAATCTGTGAATGGGACTAAAATTATTTCCACAGTCACCATTTTTCAGCAGATCTAAAGAGCAACCACGTAGTAACCACTGGGTAACAGGATTACTGCACTTCATGCTCATAAGCATTCTCTGTTCTGGCTCAGTAGCTGGAGTGACGATAATCATATCAATTATAGAATGAATAATATGTATACTTATGTAGGCTCTCATTTGATCCTCAGAAAGCCCTACAAGCTAGGAAGTTTCCTCCATGATCCAGCTAAGAACACGGAGATGGTGAGAGAAGTTACAGTTCTGGGAGGTCACAGGGCTTCTGCTTTTTAAATGCAGAATTACGGATTGAGATCCTTAATCTTGAGTTAATGTATGTAAAAGTGTCCAACCCAGGAGTCTGCACCTGATGATGGGAGTTGTTACTCTTATGGCTCTTGTGCTCTGTGTCCAAACCCTGGGCTATTCTGCCAGTCTCCTTGGCAGGTGCATCCTCATACCTGGATTCGCTTCTCTCTCACTCCTGAGGGCTCTTACTCAGAGACTTTTGGAGGGACATATCGAGAGGAGAGAGAAATAGAAGGGCTCCCTTTCTTTCTTTTTCTTTCTTTTCTTCCTTTCCTCCTCTTCTGAACTTCCCTCCCCCTCTTCCTTTCTTTAGTTCTCTTCCTTCCTTCTTTTCATCAAACTTAACCCATAGTCATTTTTTCTTCCCCACTAAATCCAAGAGAAGATGAAAGCGAGAGAGAGGGCACGTTGGTGGTGAGGAATAATTTAGGATGGTTGTCTACTTGCTCCCAGGAAGCACAAACCTAGGATTAATTTTTGTTCTGGGTTCATTGGGGGATTTTTAAGGAGATGGGTGGGTAGTCTGTCTCTTCAAAAACAAAACAAAATATAAGATTCTTTCATTGCCAAAGAAATAGTTACTGGATATAAAAAAAAAAATTCAAACAAAACAGACACATAAGAAAAATAAAGGCCTTCTCCTCCATTTCTACCTCTTAGAGGTAACCATTTTTAATAGCTTGATGTATATAGTCTTGGATTCATTTCTATGCTTAGTGAATTGTATAGAATATACCCAATATATAATATGCATACATATTTAAAAAGCAAATTATCTTCATCTTATACATTCTGTTCTGCAATTTACCTTTTTCACTTAATAACATATCTTTCCACATTAGTACATGTAAATCTACCTTGTTATCTGTTAATAGCTGAATAGCATTTTATTTCAATAGATGTACCAAGATTCATTATGTATATGTATATGCATATGTACATGTACATGTATATCTTTGTTGACTTGTGCAAGTACTTGTAGGATCAGACCTTAGAGCTGGAATTGCTGGGTCAAAAAATGCACACATTAAAAACGTTTTAGAGGTACTCTTGGCCTGGCTCCTGCATCTCAGTCCCATCTTTCACCATGCTCCCCATCACTCTCAGTAATTCCTTTACTCTGGCCTCTCTTAGACCATGAATTTGTCGCACTCACTCCCATCATGGAGATGGCCCACTGCATTCTTCTCACTTGGAACATTCTTCCTTTTTTTTGCCTTGTTAACTCTTTAGCGTGGCAGCCTCATTGTCACTCCCTCAGTAAAGGTTGCCCTGATCTTTCCATCGAGGTTAAATCCCCCACTATATGCTCTCAAGGCATCGTGTACTTCCCTTTCATTGCACTTACAATGGTAACTTTATACATATGTCTGCTCTTAACTGACTACCGTTTGTCTCTTCCAGTGGACCACAAGCTCCAGGAAGGCAAACACTGTGCCTGATTTTGTTCAGTGATGTGGTCAGTGTGGTCCCAATGCCTGGTTCCCAGTGCCTGGCCCATTTTTCTATAGAGAACCTGCATGAACGAAGGAAGGAATGAATGCTTTGCTTTAATTACATTCCTAACACCAGTGCATTTTCCAGGAGATGTCTAACGGGCCGCTGGATAATCAGTACCCCAAGTTTTCTCCTTCATCACTTCAGTAACCCAGAGCCATTGGGGTTTCTTTGCTGCTCGTGCTCCTCAGTGATGAAGCTGCTGTGAGGACCCGGGGCAAGCACCTGTCCGGCTCTGGGAGAGCAGGCACAGATGAACTGCAGAGTCAGAGATGGAGGAGCCGGGGGTGCCACAAGCCAACCTCACACTACAAACGAGGCCACTAAGGCATGGAAAGAGGAAAACACCACAGTGAGTGGTAGAAGCAGAATGACGACCGAAGTTTCTCAATTTGGGGCCAATTCCCTTTCTATTCTTTCTCCAGATGTCAAGCGGACTCAGAGGGGACTGAGGATAGGCCATGATTTGCAGAATGGGAATGTCCTGAGAATTGCGTTCAGTTTCTATTGAGTAATCTCTACCCTCCCCAGTAGGGTGTAGCTTCCTTAGCACCGTGCTGCCTACTCTTTGAATATATAATCGTCACCTGCTGCTTGTCTGCCTGAAGTCTGGGTTCTGGTCCCATGTGCCCGCAAACCCCATGACGTAATGGAATGATGATAGGTCTGGGAAGAGGGCTCTGTCACTTACTGGTTCTGGGTCTCTGGACAAGCCTCAGTCTCCCTGTTCCGTAAAGTAGGATAAGCATCTCAGCTGTATTGAGGCTTTCCCCCACCACTCCACCAAAGAAGGCATGCAATGACCCCACACTGCCAAGTGCAATGTTAGCCCTCAGCTCCGTCCCACTTGGCCATCAGCCCTGCATTGGCATCGATGATCAACCACTCCCTCTGCCAGGAAATCCTTGCTTCACTTGTAGCCTGAGACACATTTAAGAAAAATTTATTTTATTGGAGTATAGTTGATTTACAATGTTGTGTTAATTTCTACAGTACAGCAAAGTGATTCCATTATGCATATATATATATATATATATATATATATATATATATATATATATATATTCTTTTTCATGTTCTTTTCCATTATGGTTTATTACAGGATATTGAATGTAGTTCCCTGTGCCATACAGGAGGACCTTGTTGTTTATACATTCTATATATAATAGTTTGCATCTGCTAATCCCAAACTCCCAATCCATCCCTCCCCCAGCCCCCTCCCCCTTGGCAACCACAAGTCTGTTCTCTATGTCTGCGAGTCTCTTTCTGTTTCATAGATAAGTTCATTTGTGGCATATTTTAGATTCCACATATAAGTGATATCATATGGTGTTTGTCTTTCTCTTTCTGACCTACTTCACTTAGTATGGTAATCTCTAGTTTCATCTATGTTGCTGCACATGGCATTATTTCATTCTTTGTTATGGCTGAGTACTATTCCATTGTGTATATATACCACATCTTCTTTATGCATTCATCTGCTGAGACACGTTTTCTCTCTAGCCTCCTGCCACCCTGGCTGCTCCACAGTAAGTGGTAGAGACGAGATTTATACTCTGGTCTTTGAAATTCCTAAGCCCAGACAGGGCTTAGTTTTTGGACCTTTTCTCTTTATCCGTTCCCAGTCTGTAATAATTTCATCTGAGTCCCCTGACTTTTTATATCCCCAGCTGGTACCTCTCTCTGAAATCCAGACTTTCACATCCAGCTACCTAGTTGATCTTTAGTCGTATGACTAATTTCCCCTGGAATAAGGGACTCCTGATTTCCTCTCATACCTGCTTTTCTCTTAGGAAATGGCAACTCCATCCTTGCAGTTGCTGAAACTTGCCCTTTGGGGCTCATCCTTAACTCCTCCCATTCTCTCCCACCCTCACAGCTGATCTTTCAGCAAATAACTGTCTCTCTACCTTCAAAATATATCCGGAATCCAAGTGCTTCTCTCCAACCCTGTTGCTACTCTGATCCAAGCTGCTACCTCTTGCCTGATTTATCATAGTGAACTTCTAACTCGTCTCTCTATTTTCACTTTGCCTCCATAGCAGCCAATGTGACCTATTTATTACCCAAGTTGAAATAATAATCATTATTATTACAGCAAATATTTACTGGGTGCCAGGCATTTTATTTATATTAATCTATTTAAATCTCATAACAACCCTACAAGGTAGGATTTATTATTATACATGTTTTGCAGATGCAAAAACGAAGGCAGAAAATGGTTAAATAACTTGCCCAAGGCCACACAGTTGGTAATTTAGGAGCAAATTTGGTGCGTGGTGACTATGAGAGACTCAAAGTGGGGGCTTTTAGTGCCATCTTCCCAAAATGATTGATTCTCCTTGCCCCATGTAGATCAATTTTATAGTAATAGCCATGCTACTGACCCTTCACGGAGTGCATGTGGTAGACACTGCAAAAAATGCTTTACACATCATCTCTTTTATCCTCTTGGGAAAGTCTTGTGAGTAGATGGTATTAGCCCCATTTCACAGATGAGGAGGTTGAGGCTACTTCAACCTCAGTAAGTGGTAGAGATGAGATTTATACATTGGTCTTTGAAACTCCTAAGCCCCGACTTCTCCCATTGGACAGACCGACCCTCAATGGGTGAGGTAGGGACTCAGGTGGAGCCAGGGAGGAGAGCCTCAGGTGTTGCTTCAGCACTTTTTTCTCTTCTCAGAAGGGAGGTTAGTGGATATGCTGAGTCAGAGACTGGCACCATTGGGCTGGTGCCAGAGTTGGCTCTTCTTTCAGGGAAGTGGTGGAGCTGGCTGACGAGAGCCACGTGACCCTGTCAGACAGAAGTGAGCGCACTGTGGAGCTGGATGGCCTGGGGCAGGACACTGACGGTGCCTCCTGGGTAATGGTGAGGAGTGGGAACGGACATGGACAGTTCTGTTTTTTCCCAGGTCTGGCAGCGTGCCTGGGCTCTGCTGGCACTTAGGTGGCTTATGGATTCCAGATCATGGTGGAGTTGTGCTGGTATCTCCAGCAGTCATCAGCCTGCTGTGGGCAGAAAAGCTGATTCTCCCAATCTTTTCTCAACCTCACACCCACACAGTAGGGAGCATAGATCTGTGTTTTCTTGCCTTCTGGCGCTTCCTGTTTCTATCTTTTGCCCTTTGGGAATCACCATCAGTCCTGTGGGGATCAGCTTCTTGCCATGACTTTGGACACGTTTCTGGGACTTGACACAAGCTGCTTCCCCTGCCTGGAGCCCTTGTCTCACCCACCCACTCACACCCCCTTACTCCCTTTGCCATTGTCAACACCTAAATAGCTCTCAGTTCTCAGCTTCAAGGCTGCTTCCTCAGATCCCCTGACCAAGTCAGGGCCCTAGTTTTCACTCTCAAATCACCATAAGCGACCTCTGCTTAAGGTGCTTATCACTTACTACTTTTCACAGCTTGAAATGATATTTTCTGTGCTTATGTTTCATTACTCTCTCCCCACCTAAACTTTGCAACTAACAATAATAATAAAGACTATGGTAAGGATAACAATGGCAACAACAATAACAGCAGCTAACATTCCCTGAGCCTGCGTTCCGGGCGTACCGCTGCGCTTTCCCACGTACCACCTGATCTAGTTCTCACAACAACTCTTTGAATTATATATTACTTTTTATTTATTTATTTTTTGGCTGCATTGGGTCTTTGTTGTTGTGCGCGGGCTTTCTCTAGTTGTGGTGAACGGAGGCTACTCTTCATTGCGGTGCGCGGGCTTCTCATTGTGATGACTTCTCTTATTGCGGAGCATGGGCTCTAGGCGTGCGGGCTTCAGTAGTTGTGGCTTGCAGGCTCTAGAGTGCAGGCTCAGTAGTTGTGACGCAAGGGCTTAGTTGCTTTGCGGCATGTGGGATCTTCCCGGACCAGGGATCGAACCCGTGTCCCTTGCATTGGCAGGCAGATTCTTAACCACTGTGCCACCAGGGAAGTCCCTGAATTATGTATTACTTTTTATTCCCATTTTACAGATGGGGAGACTGAGCTTATATAATTTGCTCAGGTTCACCCAGCTCCTCAGTGGAGTCGCTAGGCTCTGAATGCAGACTTCTTGACTTTAAGCTCCATGGGGGGCAGGGGGGCTATGTTTTAGCTCACCATTGATCTCTAGAAAGAGACTCACAGGAGGGATATATTATATGTTTTGTGAATTGACTTGATTTCCTTATGGTGGGTCAATTCTGCTCTGGCTGTCTTGTGGACATGAAAGCTAGATTCTTCTTGGGATTGGGTGTCCATCCGATCCACTCTGTTCAAGCACCCTTTGTCCCTCTTCAACCTTTTGTCCTCCTTCGAGCTTTAGGGGTCCATACTCCATTGATAGCCCTGAGGCATCCAGGGACTGTCTCTACAAGAATTTTCTTCCACTTCCAAGATTCACGCCCCTATTCTCATCCCTGGCAGGTCCCATCTCTCCTCTTCACCTTGGGAAGCAGGTGGAGCTTTTCCTGTGTATTTTCTCCCAATAGTTTTCTACTCTTTCTTTCCTTCTTCACATATGTCATCCAGTGCTTAGGACAGTTCCTCAGGGAAATCCTTTGGGGATCTCTGGCAGATCTGAGCTGTCTTTCAGGCTTTCAGCTATGGACTTGAGATCTTATTCCTACACGTGATGTTCCAGCATCCAGGTCTGTCCCCAGGTATGCCATCCAACCTTAAAATCCAATAGGCCACCATTACAGTAGTGGCACGAAACTAGCAGGGTCAGACCAGCTGCCCAAATAAACTTCTCATGGCCGCTCACAGTTTCTAATGCAAACAAGTGTGTCCAGGTTAGTGAGACCTTCCATGATGGCCCCAAGCTGCCGTGCATGTGGGTCCTACTCTCAAGGACCTGATGGCAGGAGACAGGCCTGACAGATGTGGTCGGCACATGAACACCAGCCAAACGAGGAGGGTAGAGGCAAATTAAAGCCGTATTTCCCTGGAGCTGTTTGCTTACGTTTTGGTTGGTGCATCCATCCATTCTGTCTTGTTTAAGGGTTATTTGAGCTTGTTTCTGCCTGTTGCACTGAGAGACTGAAGGCAGGACTCATGCCCGTGTCACCCTCTCTCTGCCTAGCATGGCCATCGGCACATGGCAGGCACCATAGAATAGCAAGCAAGGTCAAGGATTTGGTGTAGGAGCGTCTTGTGTACATATATAGTTTCTAGGTGATGAAAATTCACTATGTACTTCCTTTCCTAATTTGAATTTGCCTAAGCAGACGATGGGATGGTCTTGGTGAGCTGAGGTGGGGACGGAGTACAGATCAAGGGCTGTTATTGGGGTGAGGCATTGACATGGGAGTGCAGAGATGGAAGGGACCTTTTAGAAAGGGAACCCCAGTTTCCCTCTTTCCCATTTCCATCTCTTTTCCCTTTTCTCTCCCACTGTGTTTACCTTGCAGTCTCTTCTGTTACTTAGTTCCAATGACTTAGTCCTAGACTGACATCTGTAATATCATTTGGCTCCTGTAATGCCTTTCCTATTTGGAATGGAGAATGAAGGAAGACAGGGAAGACAGGGAATGGCAAGGCACAAAAGGAAACTCAATTTGATGAGCACCTACTATGCGTTAGACACCACACTAGGCACCTGACTTATGTTGTCCTGTCTCACTCTTGTAGTAATCCAAGGAGGTAAGTGGGTCACCGCTATTTTAGAGAGAGAAGCCTGAGGCTCAGGTAAGGTCAGTAACTCACTGAAGGTCACTCAGTCAGTTAGTGGAGCTGAGCCGTAAAGCCAGCTCTGTCTGACTCTGGAGCTGGACTCATGTCCTAGCTAGAAAATAGCAATTCTCTGAGCCAGGTGAGGAAGTGAGGAATCGGAGGCCTCCAGTTGTGTTGGACATATCTTATCAGGGTTCAAAGTATTTTAGGCTATTGGTGGAAAGAACTTTCCTAACCTTAACCTGCCCTTCTCTCTGCATCTCCTCTCTGGCTTGGAGATAAGGCTTGTCTCTGTGCTGAATTGTGTCTGTGCTGCAGTGTCCCTGCTGGGTACCTTTTCCTTAGTGAGTGCAGATTGTGGTAGAGGACATATTCCAGGGCCAGACAAAGCAGTTCCAGTGCCGGACACAGATGTGGCCCTGGGTCTGACTGACCAAATCTCTCTAGGTTCTGTCTGTCCCCACAAGGACACACAAAGATGCTGGTGCTCTGAGAATGTCCTCTCCCACAACCCTTGTCCCTAGCTCAAGTATGCTTTTCTTGGCACCGGAGAGTCAACATGTGTGAACAAGTGTACAGACCTGGCATACCAGGGCTGGCACTGCTTATGGCCTTCACTCACCAGAGATGGCAATTGCCACCTTCTGCAGGCTGCCCATCAAAACACATTGTTGCCTGGCACCTCCACAGGCTCCAACCAACTTGTGAGCGGATGCCGTGCCATCCCAGCAGATGGGTAGAAGTGGTGGGGAGTGGCCAAGGCAGGCCCATCCTGGAGGTGCATGAAGTGGAGGTGGTGAGAGTTTGATTGTCAACTGAGGATGTCGGGATGATCTCTCCACCTTAGACTGATAGGACAGGAGTTAAAGGGGGATGAAGTCTATGGTTTCCTGGACCTCGTTGGCTGGGGTTTGTTTTGAGGAGGAAAACGTGACTTGAATCCTATCAAAATGTTGTGGCTTTGACTCTAATGGCCTTAAAGGGAACTTGGGAACTCAGAGAACAACAATGAAGAATGTGGGAGAGAAAGAAGGACCAGAGAGGCTTCTAAAGAGATTTTTACCTACTATAACCTCTTTGCCAACCCCTTCTCCACCACATGCCAACTATCCTAACAGCAGGCTAACCTCCACTGCCCCCAGGCCACGGCTAATCAGGGTTGTGGTCAAGGCTGGAGGAGCCCGTGCTGTGGGTGGTTGGTAGCACAGGCCAAGGGATCCTAGGAGGTAGGAGCAGGCTCCTTATAGCCCTTCAAAGGGAATGCACAGCCCTCCTACTGCCCCAGGAACTGTGTCATGATTTTGGAGCTCAAGCAGGTGATTGTCAGCACATTCAAACATCCTGAAGCAGTCACCCAGGTCTGGCCTGCAGAGTCCATGGGAAAGACCATCGAGGTGGGGGAACAGCCAAGCAGAGGCTCCTAGAGGAGAGAGTATGTCTCAGGAACAGCTTCTAGGCAGTTCAGGGAGAGCAGAGGGAGGGGAAGGAAGTGGCTGCAATTAAGCCTGAAAGGTGGGTGGAGCCATACAGGACCCTATATGCCAGCCTGGGAGCTCAGCTTCACTTGACAGACGGGGTGAACCATGGAAGGTTTTGAGTAGATAAGTGCTCTGATCAGAGCTTTCTCTACGAAACCTAGAAAAAGTGGTGATGTGCTGGAAGACCAAGAGCCTGGAAATTGGAGCTCAGAGGCTGCCATGATGGTTCATGCCTGAGTGAAGGCAATGGCAATGGGAATGGAAAGAAAAGTAGGGTAGGAAGGCCTTCACCAGGATACAGTGATGATGGGATGAGAACTTAGAAGAAGAGGGAAGAGAGAAAGAAGCCTTTAGAGTAATGGAGAGAATAGAGGGGCCGTCAGTGGAGACAGGGGAGTTAGAGGAGGCTCTGGCTTGATGGGAAGATCTTTCAGCTGGGTTATTTTAATCAACATGGCGCATTTTACTTTGTACTGTTTGTGGACTTTCATGGGTAACTAAGTATTAACTTTCTCTAATAGTTTATTATTCTTATAGGAACAAAGGCTCCTGGAGAGTGAGAACCCTCAGGCCTCTCTCCCAGGTCCGAGTTTCAGCTGTCCCCTTGTATTTCGGCCCAAAGTATATTCTTCACGTGTATACAAGGTTGTTTGTGACTACCCTGGCTTCAAAGTCATCCTTTTGTTCCCCTCAAATGCTCTCTCCACTTCCACACATTGTTATAATCTTTTGGTTATCATGTTGAATAATTTACAGTCTCCGCCAATCTGAAATTACATGTGAGGTTGCTCTGTTTGTGGCCTACCCAGCAATTAGCCACACACCATTTTAGCTCTGCAATTACACTGCAAAGGGAGAAAACAGTCCAGCCTTTGTCCCAGGGGAAGCTGAGGAATAGCAGAATCTCAAAGCTGTGTGTCTGGAGGGGTCGGTCAGTCAAAGATGGTACCTGGAATGACATTGAAGGTCTTGTCCAGGCAGACTCCCTTCCTTTCCCTTGACCTCCTCATTGGTTTCTCACATCTGTTCATTAAGAGTCACAGAATCACAGAATCTGTAAGATAATCTCTATGCAGGATAAGGAATTGGTTTCATTTCTTGTGCTGATTCTGAAAGACTGGCAATGGCTGCCTGGAGTATTGCCCTGGGAAAGATTTTGAGGCTATAACTGGACCCAGTAGGAGGGAGTGCTGTAATCAATTAGTGATGTCTGTTATGGGCAGAGAAACTACAGGCAGACCTCATTTTATTGTGCATCACTTTATTGCACTTAGAAGATACTGTGTTTTTGTTTTTACAAATTGAAGATTTGTGGCAACCCTGTATCAAGAAAGTCTGTTGGTGCCATTTTTCCAACAGCATTTGCTCATTTCGTGTCTCTGTGTCACATTTTGGTAATTCTCACAATATTTCAGGCTTTTTCATTATTATATTTGTAATGGTGATCTGTGATCTTTGATGTTACTATTGTACTTGTTTTGGATGCCATGAACCATGCCCATATAAGATGGGGACTTCACCCATGAATGTTTTGTGTGTTATGACTGTTCCACTGACTGGCCATTCCTCCATCTCTCTCCCTTCTCCTCAGGCCTCCTTATTCCCTGGGACACAACAGCATTGAAATTAGGCCAATTAATAACCCTGCAATGGTCTCTAGGTGTTCAAGTGAAATATGTCTCTAACTTTAAATCAAAAGCTAGAAATAAGATTAAGCTTAGTGAGGAAGGCATGTTGAAAGCCAAGACAGGCTGAAAGCTAAGCCTCTTGTGCCAAATAGTTAGCCAAGTTGTGGATGCAAAGGAAAAGTTCCTGAAGGAAATTAAAAGTGCTACTACAGTGAACACATGAATGGTAAGAAAGCAAAACAGCCTAACTGCTGATATGGAGAAAGTTTTAGTGGTCTCGATAGAAAGAGCAAACCAGCCACAACATTTCCTTCAGCCAAAACCTAGTCCAGGCAAGGCCCTAACTCTTCAAGTCTATGAAGGTTGAGAGAGAAGGGGAGACTGCAGAAGGCAAGTTTGAAGCTAGTTCATGAGGTTTAAGGAAAGAAACCATCTCCATGACATAAATGTGCAAGGGGAATCAGCAAGTGCTGATGTAGAAGCAGTAACAAGTTATCCAGAAGATCTAGCTAAGATAATTAATGAAGGTGATTAACTAAAAAACAGATTTTCACTGTAGATTGAAATCTATTGGAAGGAGATGCCATCTAAGACTCTCATAGTTTGAGAGGAGAAGTCAATGCCTGGCTTCAAAGCATCAATGGACTGGCTGACTCTCTTGTTAGGGGCTAATGCAGCTGGTACCTTGACGTTGAGGTCAATGCTCATTTACCATTCTGAAAATCCCTAGGGCCCTTAGAAATTATTCTAAATCATACTGCCTGTGCTCTATAAATGGAACGACAAAGCCTGGATGACAGTACATCTGTTTACAACATGGTTTACTGAATATTTTAAGCCCATCGCCCAGAAAAGACTCCTCTCAAAGTATTACTGTTCATTGACAATGCACCTGGTCACCCAAGAGCTCTGATGGAGATGTACAACCAGATTAATGTTATTTTCATGCCTGCTAATACAACATTCATTCTGTTGCCCATGGATCAAGGAGTAATTTTGATATTAACATCTCATTATTTAAGAAATAAATTTCATAAGGCGGTAGCTGCCATAGACAGTGATTCCTCTGATGGATCTTGGCAAGGTAAATTGAAAGCCTTCTGGAAAGAATTTACCATTCTAGATGCCATGAAGAGCACTCACAGAGGTCAAAATATTAACATTAACAGAAGTTTGGGAGAAGTTGATTCCAACCCTCATGTATGACTTTGAGGAGTTCAAGACTTCAGTGAAGGAAGTAACTGCAGATGTGGTGGAAATAGCAAGAGAACTAGCATTAGAAGCAGAGCCTGGAGATGTGACTGAATTGCTGCAAACTCCTGATAAAACTTGAATAGACGAGGTTTGCTTCTTATGGATGAGCAACGAAAGTGATTTCTTGAGATGGAATCTACCTCTGGTGAAGATGCTGTGAACATTGTTGAAATGACAGCAAAGGATTTAGAATATTGCATAAACTTCATTGATAAAGCAGCAATAGGTTTTGAGAGGATTGACTCTAATTTTGAAAGACGTTCTACTGTGGGTAGAATGCTGTCAAACAGCATCGCATGCTACAGAAAAATCATTTGTGAAAGGAGGAGTCAATCTATGCAGTAAACTCCATTGTTGTCTTATTTTAGAAATCTCTACAATCACCCCAACCTTCAGCAACCACCACCCTTATCAATCAGCAGCCATCAACATCGAGGCAAGACCCTCCACCATCAGAGATTACTTCTCACTGAAGGTTCAGATGATGGTTTGCGGTTTTTCAATAAAGTATTTTAAAATTAAGGTATGTACATTTGTTTTTTAGACATAATGCTCTTTCACACTTAATAGACTACAGTATTGTGTAAACATAACTTTTACATGCACTGGGAAACCAAAAAATTGGCGTGACTCATTTTATTGTGATATTCCCCTTATTGAGGTAGTCTGGCACCAAATGCACAATTATCTCTGAGGTGTGCCTGTAGCGATGAAAGGTACCTATCTGACAGCTCTCATCTAGTTTGAACCTGACTCTTGAGAGATGTAAAAATGAAGGCCTAGAAACATTGTGACTGATTAAAGATAATAAAAGCTAACATGAATGTTGAGTATGTGCTAGGGAGTATTCTATCTAAATACTTCATATATGGTAACTCATTTCATCCTCCCAACACCTCCTAGGTATTTACCCTCATATTACAGAGGAGGAAGCAGGAGGCATAGAGATGTTAAATGGCTGCTGAAACACACAGAGCAGGAAGAGGAGTCAGGGTTCAAATCCAAATAATCTGACTTAAGCTGCGTCCTTCAACTGCTGCTCTTTCGCTCTGTGCAAATCACATAACTCCTGTTAGTGGGGCCCAGAGCCCGGGTCTCCTGATTCCAGCCCAGAGATCTTTTCTCCCATGGAAACAAACTGCTATGCTCCCCAGTGTTCATAGTTATGTGTGAAAGGAGAACAAAGAATAGTGTAAAGAGAGAAGCAACACTTTATTGAGTATTTAGGGTGTACCAGGCTCTGTGCTAGAAGCTGAAGAGTCAAAAATCAATAAGTCCTGCCCAGTTGCTGTCCTTAAGAAGCTCACACCTCAGAAGAGAAAAGGCCCATCTGAAGTCCCGCTTCATTCATGAAGTCTCTGCCTTCAACAGTTGACCCTGATTTCAGCCCCATCTGCATTCCTGGGCCTGCTGCTGATGGTCTCCTCTTCTGTATTCTCAGCCTCAATGCCAACCCCCTGTCATGGTTAATCCTATGATTAAGTTCACACTGAGGACATTCCATGTTGACACTGAGTAGAGTTCTAAACAGTATCCTACTGACCCTGAAAGCTTGACTTCATGGGGATTTGTGTACTTGGCTTTGAGAAAGCCAATCAGCTTAGGTCAGCAGGCTCCATCTGGAGGTTCATTTTATTAATTCCTCTTTAGACACTGGTCCTATGGCTAGGTTATCAGTTCATTTATTTATACCTCATCTCTTCTCAGGAAGAATCTATGTACATGTACAATAAGGCTAATAGAATAGAAAAAGAGAAAATCTTGATTGATACAAAGAAGAGGGAGAAATATTGCCAATCATATAGCTTAATACAATTGTTGTGATGAAGCAACAGTTTTCAGATTCTGCTTCCTAGCAGCCAGAGCAAGATGGAAAGCAGAGTGATACAGCCATCATTATTGGAAAGGAGACAGCATAATAACTCCTCAGAGGGCCTCCAACTCATCTAAGTCAAGAGAGATGCCTTTATTACACTTGGCTGTTATGGTATAATACAAAATATATTTGGTCTTGTATTTTTTTTTTTAAATGTATGTATGTATGTATGGCTGTGTTGGGTCTTCGTTTGTGTGCGAGGGCTTTCTCTAGTTGTGGCAAGTGGGGGCCACTCTTCATCGCGGTGCACAGGCCTCTCACTGTCGTGGCCTCTCTTGCTGCGGAGCACAGGCTCCAGACGCACAGGCTCAGTAATTGTGGCTCACGGGCCTAGTTGCTCCGCGGCATGTGGGATCCCCCCAGACCAGGGTTCGAACCCGTGTCCCCTGCATTGGCAGGCAGACTCTCAACCACTGCACCACCAGGGAAGCCCGGTCTTGTATTTTTTAATTGAAGTATAGTTGCTGTATAATATTATGCAAGTTACAGGTGTACCCAGCAATTCCACTCCTGGGTATATATCAGAAAAAAACAAAAACACTAATTCAAAAAGATACATGTACCCCAGTGTTCATAGCAGCATTATTTACAATTGCTAAGATATGGAAGCAACCTAAGTGTCCATCAACAGATGAATGGATAAAGAAGATGTGATACACACACACACACACACACACACACACACACACACAATGGAATACTACTCAGCCATAAAAAAGAACAAAATTTTGCCATTTGCAGCAACATGAATGGACTTGGAAGGCATTATGCTAAGTATATTTGGTCTTTATTCCTGGCTCCTGGCACAGAGCTCCTAAAACCCTTGGAATTTCCTGAGTGATAAGAGGAGGAGTGTTTTTTGTTATTTATATTGAGCTTCTTTTGATCAGACCTGAGTTTATGCTAATGAGGCTAGTCACCTGAAAGACCAAGTGATTAGAGGGATGGAAGTTTCATTCCCACTCACTGACCTCCAGGAAACGGGTGGAGTGGGGCTGGAGATTAAGCTCTATAAAAACTCTTGAACAAGGAGACATGATAAGCTTCTCGGTTGGTGAACACACTGAGGTGCTGGGAGGGCGATGTCCCTAGAAAGAGCACGGAAGCTTCGTTTGCTACCTCCCACCATACCGTGCCTTGTGCATCTCTTTTATTTGGCTGTTCCTGAGTTGTATTCTTTATAATAAACTGGTAAACATAAGTAAAGAGTCTTCCTGAGTTCTGTGAGCTGTTCTAGCAAATTACAAACCTGGGGAGGGGAGGTGGGAACTCCTAATTTGTAGCCCAGTAGGACAAAAGTGTGGGTAAACTGGGAACCCACTATTTGCGATGGGTGTCTAAAGTGGGGGGGGCAGTTTTGTGAGACTGAACCCTTAACCTGTGGGCCTGTGCTAACTCTGGGTAGTTAGTGTCAGAATTGAATTGAATTGTAGGATACTTAGTGTCTGCAGAGGATTGGCTTTGAGTTGGCTGAATCTCTGAATTTGGGGTCCATCCACCCGGGTCAAGGGAATCCAAGGAGGTGGGGAGGATGGCCACATCAGGGGGGATTTTAAGTCCCATGCTAGGGCATACTTTCCTGCTCTTTGTGGGAGAAATGTGTCTCTTATTAGGGCATACTCAAGGACTCAGAGCTGGACCCAGCATGACGTTGGGTTTAGGAGGAGAGAAAACTTACCACGTGACCCCACCATGCCAAGTGACAGTGTGAATGAGTGTGTGACCGTAGACTGCAGAAAGTGTGCTTCCTAGTCAAGAAATGCCTGGCAAAGGAAGATTTTAAGAAGGGATGAGAAAATCATTTCATAGAAGCAGTGGGACTTGAAGTGGCCCTTCAAGGAAGATAGGGTGTAGGTGGCTAGAAAGATGAGGGGAAGGTGTTTTCAGAGTGAAGGAACAGCTTGAGCGGAGTTGTAGATGTAGGAACGAGTATGTCTTGAGGTGGGATAGCAGGAGGGTGATAATAATTACTAAGTATGAGTTTATTCTGTGCATTCCCCACTGTTCTAGATTCCTGCCTACAGAGAGCTTGCATTCTACTAGAGGAGACAGACATTAATAAAGCAGGAATAGAAACAAAATACTTCTAGAGTATGATAAAGGCCATAAAGGGAAGAAATGGGATGCTGTGAACACCGTGTTTACAAAGAGTTCTCTTATCCAGTATTTCATCCGTACCACAACTCTGATGCAGGCAGGGCAGATATTATGATCCCCATCTTATAGACAAGGGGACTCTGAAAGTTGCGGTCACCAAAGGACACAGCCCTTGGCTCTTTCCCCTCCAGCTTGTTCTGCCTGCTGCAGTGTCGGGTAATTGAAGATACTCAGTGAATGCAGACTACCCAGCAAGCCTCCTCTTCCAGCATGTAATCTGCAAGAGGGCAAGCCTGTTTTCTTTATTTGCCCTGGAACCCTCACCTCCGCCCTGACATCCATCCAGCTTCCTGGTGATAGAACCACCAAAAGTCGGTGATCAGCATTTTGTCACACTGAGCCCGGAGAAAGCTTCCATTCCACAAATGCACGATGACATTGTAAACGGTTGAATAAATTGGCCTGGTTTCCTTGCAGAAAAATAAGCATATTCTAAAACGATAGAGGCTCCCTGTCAGTAAGAGGAATTATCTTCCGTCTCTGTGGTTGGCACTGTTGCCTGACCTGAAGCGCAGCAGTTTCTTTATCACAAGCCATTCCAGTTGGAGAGCAAACAGGGTTTTGGGGGGGTCATCTTTCTGTGGGGTGTTGCTCCAGATCGGGCTCTCAGTTCTGCCTGCGGCATCTCCGCAGAGTGAGATGGGAAGCAGATGAACGCAGGGACAGGCTGCGGTCGTGCCGTTTGGAGCAAGGGATAGCAGAGCGTGATAAAGCGTGGATTGCGTATTGTTCTTGCCTAGCATCCCAGCCACCTCTAGTGAAGACAGCAGGAGAGGAAGCGATGCTACTACCAGAAGGCATTGGAGCCCCTAGATCGATCCATTGGCTCCATAAGCCCCACTGGACCTGTGATTGCGGCAACATGATGAAGAGCTCTGAATCTCAGTTTACCCAGTAAGAAAATGTGCACGGTGCTAATTGAGTTTTTAAATCCATCATTCCTTGACACTGTCCTCTGAGGAAGCTTACAGTTTTATAACAACCCAAATCAGGTTCAAAGCCCTGGGTAAAGCATTGAGAATCCAGAGTTATAATGGGGCTCAGGGCACTTGTTCAAGGAGTGCTGTGTCCAGTGGGAGAGACAGCTGTGTAGAAGCTAAGACTGGTATGAATCCCCTGCGTGAGTATGATAATAGTGCCTGCAAACAGATGACACAAATGGGAGGACCTGGACTAAACTTCACCAGAAAGTTTACATTTAAATGTGTTCTGAAGGCTGAGCAGAAGTTTTCCAGGTAGAGCAGGGGGTCCTGAGTTCTGGGGCTGAAACTTCACGGACAGTCACTTACCCTCTAGACCTCATTTTTCTCATCTGAAAAAGAAGAGGCTAGCCAGACCACTTCTGGGACTTGTTGTGAACACTATACCAGTGGCTATTTTCATTCTAATCCAACAGAGCTCTTGAATTTGCCTGCAGCCATTACCAGCTTCTCAGAAACCGAGACCACACCCAGATTTGCTTCTGCAGAAGCTTCTGGTGTGTTCAGGCCAGAACAGAGAGGGTAGCAGGGAAAGGAGTGCTCAGCGGCACACAAAAGAGCCTGAGGTCATGGTGGTTTTACCACTGAAAGGATTACGAGAGTGCTAAGCCATCATTTATATAAACAGGACTCATTGACCAAAGCTCCATTGTAGGACTTGTGGCTCCTGGTGTTGTCCAGTTTAGGGTCTTGGCCAGAAAGCAGTGGGAGGCACTGGTGTAGGTGCTATGAAGTAAAATGCATGAGTGGCGTTGTGGTATCAGACCCAGGGAGTGAAACACTATATATATTTATATTTTGTTTCTTATGAAATCCATTCATAAGAGACTTTCTTTAAGCAGGGAAACACATTATCCTCCTAACAGGCCTTTTTCTTGTTGTGAGTAGGCCATTTGCTTTGGAGAGGTTCTCTTCTCAGAAGAAAGCTGCTAAAGGACATGACTTGAGATCATTTCAATATGTTAATACATCGTTTCCTTTCCCCAGTGCCTCCTGAGACTACAAACTGAATCTCGCCTCGCCACTCTGTATGCACCAGACCTCCACACCCGAGGCTTATCACAAGCAATTATCTTACCCAAATAAAAAATGAAAATGGAAAAGTTAAATAAATAACAGGACATCTTGATGGAATCGCAGTAATGCTCATCTTGGTTAACATTAGCCCTGACTTTTGGACAGCGAGATTTGTTAACGCGCTTGTCCTTTGTTTAGGCATCTATCTCTGTACATCTCCTGACTTTCCAAAATGATGGATGGCAGCCCTCTCTGCTCTCCCCTAAAAATACATTCTCCAGGAAACTGGGAGAAGCAAAATGGGCACTGTAGCCCTGACCTAAGTATTGTTCAGATTGGAGAAAACCCTCAAAACTAAATTCACCTAAAATGATTAATATTCTCCACAAAAGTTTCAGCCTTCCCTTGTTCCTGGTTTTCCTGCTGTGCATACCTGTACCAGTCTGGCCTCAATGAACTTGAACTGGAAACTGTAAGTTGGCATAGCAGTCAGGATGGACCAGTTTGGGCTTTGGCAGCAAACTAAACCTCAGGGGCTTCATACAGCAGAAGTTTTTATTTCTTCTCCATGCAAAGTCCCCTGTATATGCTACTGGTTTTCCACAAAAGTTGCCCTCCAGATCCGCAGCCTGGCATCACAGACTGCTTTGACCTCTCAACTCCTCCATCCCTCCCAATGTGCACTTCCACCATGGCCACGGCAGGGGAAGGGAAGCCTGGAGATCCAGGCACTGACAATTCCATGCTTTGGCAAGGAAGTGACGCAGGCTGTTTCCAGGAACATTTCATTGGTCAGAACTGGTCCATGGTCAGCCAAACCACAAGAGGGTGGGAAAGCACACCCAGAAGTAAATGAGCCATCCACACTGCTCCACGAGAGTGAAAACTTTTGGGCCAGTGATAGCTGTTTCTCTCTGCTCACCCTGAAGTGTTGGTCACTTAACCCAGATGTCAGCCATCTGGGAGTTCCTGTGGCCTACAGACTTCTGAAGTCACCCTTTTGAAATATAAATAAATAAATATAAAATTTTAAATAGCCTTAATTTTTTTAGAGCAGTCTTAGGTTCACAGCAAAATGTAGCAGAAAGTACAGAGATTTCCCATATACACCCCACCTCCCCAACTATAAACATCCCCCAACAGAGTGGTACATTTATTATAATTGATGAGCCTCCACTGACACATCATTATCACCCAAAGTCCATAGTTAGGGTTCACTCTTGGTGTTGTACATTCTATGGGTTTTGACAAATGCAAAATGATGTGTATCCACCATTAATGGCATCATACAGAATAGTTTCACTGCCTTGAAAACCCTCTGTGTTCTTGCTGTTCAGTCCTCCTTCCCCCTTACCCTTGGCAACCACTGATCTTTTTACTGTCTCCATAGTTTTGCCTTTTTCAGAACGTCATATAGTTGGAATCATATAGTATGTAGCCTGTTCAGATTGGCTTTTACATTTAGCAATATGTATTTAAGTTTCCTCCATATCTTTCATGGCTTGATTAGCTCATTTCTTTTTAGTGCTGAATAATATTCCACTGTCTGGATGTACCACAGCTAATTTATTCATTCGCCTACTGAAGGACATCTTGGTTGCCTCCAAGTTTTGCAGTTACGAATAAAGCTATAATAAACATCTGTGTGTAGGTTTTTGTGCGGACCTAAATTTTCAGCTACTTTGGGTAAATACCAAGGAGCATGGTTGCTGGGTCATATGGTAAGAGTCTGTTTAGTTTTGTAAGAAACTACCAACCTGTCTTCTAAACTGGCTGCACCATTTTGCATTCCCACCAGCAATGACTGAGCATTCCTGTTGCATCTGGTGTTGTCTTTTGTTTCGGCATCTATCCAAGTGTTTTAGATTTTGGCTATTCTGATGTATGCAGTGGTATCTTACTGTTGTTTTAATTTGAAATTCCTTAATGATGTACAATGTTGAACATCGTTTCTTACGTTTACTTGCCATCTGTATATCTTCTTTGGTGAGGTGTCTATTTACGTCTCTTGCCCATTTTTTAGCCAAGTTGTTTGCTTTCTTTTTGTTGAATTTTAAAAGTTCTTTGTGTTTTTTTGATATTTAGCAGATATGTCTTTTGTATATATTTTCCCCTAGTCTGTGACTTGTCTTTAACATATTTTTAAAACAAAGTCTCAATTGCCATGTGAAATCTAATATTCCCATCAATGCCTCCGAAGATTCTTGGAAGTGGAGGGACTTACATTTTTCTTAGTCACTTCTAGCTAAGATTCCTGTATCCAGAGAATTTTTGACCCCTACTCTGAGTAGAGTAGATGCAAACATGAAATGTGGCCTCTTTTTTCTTGTAATTCCTTTCATCTCCACTGCCACTCCCTCCATCGCACCTCCCAGCACCGTGGGTCCACTGAAGGTTTGGGGCATAGGAGGGAGGTTACAGCATGGTTCTGTGTAATAATTAAAAATGCAACATTAATTACAGCCATTCTTCAAAGTTTCTCAGCCATACCCAGCATCTGGAATATTTCAGTGGCCACCCTTTCCTCTCCCTGCATGTTGCATTTCCCCCCACGTCTTTTCTCTCTGTTTGACTTCTTTTATATTCCCCAAAACTTCTCCAGGCTCTGAACCTTTTGGCCTTCCCCCTTTTCCGATTATAGGTACAAAAAATTTCCTCTCATTTCCTGACACAGAGATATTTATTCAATTCTTTTTTGTTTTGGTCTCTCCTTCTAGAACATACTCTTCGCTCTATCCTTTCATACCCAAATAAGCCATTAGGCATTTCATCCAAACATGATATACTTTCTCTCTTTCAGAATTTCTAGTGCTCACCTTTAAAATATCCCCTCACTCACCTTTGTAGGATAATCTTCCCAAGTGTGATATGGGGATAGGGTAAAAAAAAAGTGTAGAAATAACCTACCTGATATACCTTTAAGTAAATGTTGGTTAAATGACTGTGTAGTAAACATAAATCAAAAGGAACACTTACTTGGAAAAATAATAATATGGTAACATTTTTAAATATTTAAAATATAATAATTTTTAAATCTAGCAAAATTGCCATTTGTCATTTACATGCATATAGCTTTAGAAAGTCTTTAGACCCTGGAAAACCTGACTGTATGTATATATATATATATATATTTTTAAACATCTTTATTGAAGTATAATTGCTTTACAATGGTGTGTTAGTTTCTGCTTTATAACAAAGTGAATCAGTTATACATATACATATGTTCCCATATCTCTTCCCTCTTGCATCTCCCTCCCTCCCACCCTCCCCATCCCACCCCTCTAGGTGGTCACAAAGCACCGAGCTGATCTCCCTGTGCTATGTGGCTGCTTCCCACTAGCTATCTATTTTACATTTGGTAGTGTATATATGTCCATGACACTCTCTCACCCTGTCACATCTCACCCCTCCCCCTCCCCATATCCTCAAGTCCATTCTCTAGTAGGTCTGTGTCTTTATTCCCGTCTTGCCACTAGGTTCTTCATGGCCTTTTTTTTTTTTTTCTCCTTAGATTCCATATATATGTGTTAGCATACTGTATTTGTTTTTCTCTTTCTGACTTACTTCACTCTGTATGACAGACTCTAACTCCATCCACCTCACTACAAATACCTCCATTTCATTTCTTTTTATGGCTGAGTAATATTCCATTGTATATATGTGCCACATCTTCTTTATCCATTCATCCGATGATGGACACTTAGGTTGCTTCCATGTCCTGGCTATTGTAAATAGAGCTGCAATGAACATTTTGGTACATGACTCTTTTTGAACTATGGTTTTCTCAGGGTATATGCCCAGTACTGGGATTGCTGGGTCGTATGGTAGTTCTATTTTTAGTTTTTTAAGGAACCTCCATACTGTTCTCCATAGTGGCTGTATCAATTTACATTCCCACCAACAGTGCAAGAGTGTTCCCTTTCCTCCACACCCTCTCCAGCATTTATTGTTTCTAGATTTTTTGATGATGGCCATTCTGACCGGTGTGAGATGATATCTCATTGTAGTTTTGATTTGCATTTCTCTAATGATTAATGATGTTGAGCATTCTTTCATGTGTCTGTAGGCCATCTGTATATCTTCTTTGGAGAAATGTCTGTTTAGATCTTCTGCCCATTTTTGGATTGGGTTGTTCGTTTTTTTGTTATTGAGCTGCATGAGCTGCTTGTAAATCTTGGAGATTAATTCTTTGTCAGTTGCTTCATTTGCAAATATTTTCTCCCATTCTGAGGGTTGTCTTTTGGTCTTGTTTATGGTTTCCTTTGCTGTGCAAAAGCTTTTAAGTTTCATTAGGTCCCATTTGTTTATTTGTGTTTTTATTTCCATTTCTCTAGGAACTGGGTCAAAAAGAATCTTGCTGTGATTTATGTCATAGAGTGTTCTGCCTATGTTTTCCTCTAAGAGTTTGATAGTGTCTGGCCTTACACTTAGGTCTTTAATCCATTTTGAGTTTATTTTTGTGCATGGTGTCAGGGAGTGTTCTAATTTCATACTTTTACATGTATCTGTCCAATTTTCCCAGCACCACTTATTGAAGAGGCTGTCTTTTCTCCACTGTATATGCTTACCTCCTTTATCAAAGATAAGGTGACCATATGTGCATGGGTTTATCTCTGGGCTTTCTATCCTGTTCCATTGATCTATATTTCTGTTTTTGTGCCAGTACCAAACTGTGTTGATTACTGTAGCTTTGTAATATAGTCTGAAGTCAGGGAGCCTGATTCCTCCAGCTCCATTTTTCATTCTCAAGATTGCTTTGGCTATTCGGGGTCTTTTGTGTTTCCATACAAATTGTGAAATTTTTTGTTCTAGTTCTGTGAAAAATGCCAGTGGTAGTTTGATAGGGATTGCATGGAATCTGTAGATTGCTTTGGGTAGTATAGTCATTTTCACAATGTTGATTCTTCCAATCCAAGAATATAGTATATCTCTCCATCTATTTGTATCATCTTTAATTTCTTTCATCAGTGTCTTATAATTTTGTATGTATATTTTAAAATATACTATAGGATTCTTGATAAAGCCTGAGCCACAGAGTATACCTAATTAGGTCTCTGTGGCTACCTGACCGTTACTGACCTCTATTCTAGATAAGTCTTGTGGGGATAGGTAAAGAGAGTGGATAGGTGTGGAACATTTGGGAATTTGCAGTGTTTCCCCTGCAGTCTTATTAGGGGACACTTTGTTTTAATCAACTTTTCTGAGATTGAGGTTGACAGCGATAATTTTCCTCTTAGGGAGATAATATGAGGGAAGGCAATTTCCTAGCCACAAAAAAAAAAAAACTAATAACTAGCAACATAGCATCTTAGTGCATTCTAAACATTAATTTATCTATGTTAGCGAATTATGGTCCTTCTATTTAGTCCAGGAAACCACCCCGTTCTAGATTGAGGAAAGTAAATATTACCAATTGGGTCACCTCTCCCCTTGTTATTAGCCATGGCTGATCCCACAAAAAAAAAAAGAAAAAAGAAATAACCCACCTGGGCTAGGCTGAGCGAACCCCACATCCAGCTTTGGGGACAGGAAGTGGTATATTTTATCCATGATGGCCATTCACAAGCACATCTATTCATGGAAGAAATCTCATCCTAAAATCAGGTCTTCAACTTGTTTTAGGGACAGTCTATGCAGAAAGTCTAAGATCCTCCAAAGGGCTGCCACAAAGAAAAAAAATGGAAAATGTTGCAATTTGAAAGTGTCATTGAAGAGTCAAACAAACCAGGGGCCCATTCCCCTCATGCCCACCCTCCTCCCTGGCAGCAAGGTCCTTGACAGTTGACAGTGTTGGCAAGAACACCCAATGGTCCAGCTCTTAGGAAAAGAGGCTGAAGATATCCATTTGTTGAGAACTGTCACACCATGCCATTTATACAATTTAGAACGCTGGGAAACTCTGGGATTGCCTGAATATTTCATGATTGCTATTTCTTATTCACGTTTACCAACATTCGGTTGATTGCTAATTGTGAATAGTATACATTTCCCCTGTTTTCCTTTTCAACAAGTCCTGATGCTGTGCTGAGTACTGGGAAATGTGGTTACTCCTAAGTGCACTTACAAATCCAAGGAGGTGCTATTTTGGATTTGTCATAAGCTCATTCCACTTATCTCTCTCCAAGTGAAATCAACAGTTACCTTCTCCTCTACCACAACGTCTTTCTCTTGAACTGTTTTAACCTTGAACCTCTTCTAACCCTGTCCCTGGTTCTCTTACCCTCATGCCATGATCTGGGAACGCTTGGGAAAGCCGGCTAAGGGTTTTCTTCATCGCTGTGGCCAAAATAGGATACAAGACTCCACATCTTCAGTCTTCTCCCAGCTTAGTCTCCTTCAGAACTCTGAGCCACCACCTGGCATTATATGTCCTCATTGTTTGGGACATTATTCAAGATGATTGGAAGAGGACTAGGATAGTTGACACCTTGTAGCTAAAAGATCCAAAATGCAGATAGTTCACTGGATATTTTCACTTTGGGGGTAAACATATTGTCTTTAGCCAGGGTTGAGATGGAATTTTAAGAAAGGAGCATTTATGGTTTTCATCTTCCTGTTTTCCTTGCCCTGCCCTGGAGTATGTGGGGAAGAGGAGGCAGGGGAGGCAAAGTGGGAATGAAAAAAAGGTGGAGAAATATGCAGAGAATCGGGGTTAGCTGTCTTTACTTATTTAAAATTTTTAACCTCTTAATGAGAAGTGGAAAGAAATAAAGCGATAATAACAAGAATAAATTATTGAGGTGCCCACTATGTAATGATTACGGTGTTAGGCGCTTGGCACTAGCTGTCACATCTGACCCTAGGAGTTAAGGAACGAGGGCTGTTAGATTTGTGTTGAGGGAGCAGGTTTGCTGCTCCACAGAGCTCAGCTGCTGCAGCGAGATGATGAAACTGCGTCAATGGATGGAACTTACAAGAAGGCAGATATTAAGAAGATGAAGAAATTGCTGAGCAGTTAGCCTCGTCTGATAACTGAGGAGCCACTCTGGAGGAAAGTGACTTTCGGGCTGCAAATTTAGAGGTTTGTCCTAAGGATTGCTAACAAAACATGCCAGATGTTATTACTACCTGAAAACAGCTCGCAATCTTTTATACTTTTATGATCAGAAAAAATAATAAATATAATTTTAAAAGGCATCGATTGTCTCGTTGTCCACACGGAGCCATGCTAGGGAATGTGCTGGGGGAACATCCCAAGCACGAAGGCCGTTCCCTCTAGAAACTGTCAGGTTTGGAGGATAACCCTGAGATAGAGGAGGTCATTCATTATTGCCTTCAGTATCTCCTTTTTAGATTCAGTAGAGCTCAGGCTTAATCCACGTGGTTTGGGGACCAAAGGGACTTACCTCCTCTCTAAGAACGGGGACACTCTTCTTAGAGAAGGTAGCATGTTTGTAATGGGGTGGACAGTGGAAGAGAGGACCATGCTCGGGTGGATGGGGGAGGAAGAGACACTTGGATCCATCTTAAGAGGAGGCCCAGGAGTGGAAGTGAGTGGCTGACATCAGCACTGCTCTTAGACTCAGCCAGAGGGATGCCCTTTTAGGGCCATGCTTTGTCTCTCTTCTGACTGCGTTCTATGGAAGATGAAGGATCATGGCACTAGGACGTGTGTCCACCCTGAACTCATGCCTCTCCACCTCCACTTTCTAGATCATGCTCTGGGTTGAGAAATTCCAAGGTCTGGAATTCCTTGGCCTTTCAGGGCTGATGTAGCTTTTTTCCTGGGTCAGTCCTCCAGAGCACAGAATACAATACTTTCATGCACACCCTGGGCCTGCAGGTTTGTCAGGGGGACTGTGGCTTAAAGAAGACATATTTGGGACTTGGGTGTGTGGACTGGAGTATCTGTGTACATGAGAGGCTTGTGCTGTGCAGGACAGGACGGCAAGGGAAAAGGCAGCAGGTCAGAATCCTGGGATTGGCTTTCTCTGCACTTCCTCATCCCAGGCAGAACTCTAAGGAATCCGAGAATTCTCAATGTGAAACTGGCCTTCCAGGTTGATCTGAAAGTGTTTGTGTAGGGTTTGAGGATAGAAAATATTTGATTTAATAGTTTATTAGCTTGGTATCTGTTGGACACATCCTGTGTGGTCTCCATTTGTATACCTGCCTTGGGTGTGCAAATGTTCCCTCTCCTCCTCAAGGTTATTGTGAAGGATTTTCCTTCAGAAGTTCATGGGGCAGAAGACAAAGGCAGTGGAGGACAAAGGCATCTGGCCTCCTCTTCCCACTGACAAATCGGACTCATTCTGGGCAAAATGCAACCTGAGCCCTCACAAGTAAGGCCCATCTCAATGAATTCTTCACTCTGAGCGTTTGGTTTGTCACAAGGCACCAGTCCTTATTTTGTGGAACGCATAAGAGAGGGGTGATGCCCATGTTCCCAAATTCCTCTAACCCCCTCTGATGAGAGGGAGAGCTTTGAAGAAGGATAAATTGCAAGAGAGATCTTTCCACCCTCCGTGCCCCCCCGCCCACATACAATTTGAGGCGCTTCCTTCCCTGCCTTTCTCTCCCTACACTCAAGAGACTCCACGGAGGCTTTGCTTCCACCTGTTTGCATCGGCTACAAAAGGGACTTGCAAAGAGAGTTGCCATGGCACATCTTTGCGGATAACAGGAGTTGGCAGATGTTTTTTAATTAAAGAAATTCAGGTTATGAAAAAGATGTCATGGGTAGAGAGAATGCGAACTTGCCAGCCACCAACCCCAATGTGCAGCATCTGCTTCTGGATTGTATTAAATGCCACTGTCAGGAGTGGGAGGGAGGGGGGAGCAGATGTAGGGAGCAGGGTGCTGCCAGCACTTGATTAGCTACCATGTGGGGTACAGGGCCAAAACTCGAATGATCTACATCCGTGGAGAACACAAAACAACAGCGCAGCTGAGGGTTTTGACTTCCTTCTTTGACAAACTATGCATTGGAGCTTTGTAGGGCTCTGAGTCTTCTCCTTGACTCTCTCCCTTCTTTTAGGGCCAACGACAGCAAGGAAATGATGTGCAAAGGACAGAGAAGCAAGTATTTTTAAGTCCTGTCCTTCCGCGTAGCTCTCTCTGATTGCTTTTGCCTGCAAGCTCTCACTTGTAGGTTTTCAGAAAGGAACTTTGAGGCCTTCTAGTTCTATCCTTCACTGCCATTGAGGGAATGGGAACCCACAGGGGGGAACTGACTTGCTCAAGGTCTCCCAGTGAAATCAGTGACAGAGCTGGGTCTAGAACCAGGTCTCTTGACTCATGGCCACCACCCTGCCCATAAGGACTGCTTCCTTCTGAAGCTCTTACAGCCCTTTTGGGCCATGCAGGTTAACCTTTGGTTGAATGCTGTTCTTTGGTAGCCCTCCTGTGTTAGTATCTTCTAATAACCCAACAAAAGTATAGGTGTGACTACAAGAGTCACACAATCGAAATACTTACAGAAGTCAGTGGGTAAAGTAAATGTGTAAATGGGCCAGGTGAAAAACAATGGGGAGTGGTTGGGGCCTGAGGTATACTAGAAGAAACATACCCCTCTTAAAGGCATCTAAATAATAAAGAATTTGAACACTGTCCTGGCCAAACAAAATATTTGTAGGACACAGATGTGTTGCCAGACTGTAACCCCTGCCAAAGAGCTTCAGATTTCAATAGTAGCCAGGCATAGGGACCAGTACTACCTGATAGAAATATAATGCAAGCCTCCTCCAGATGTAATTTTAATTTTTCTAGGAACCACATTAAAAAGTAAAAATAAACAGGTAAAATTAATTTTAATAATATACCATACTTAGTCACATATATCCAAAATATTGTCATTTCAAATCCAGTGTATATTTTATGGCAGGTCTGGGATTTGAATTTACCCTTCTGACAAGCTACTTACCCTATTTCACGGCTGCTGAGAGAAGAGATGAGATTCTTAGGCCAGAGATAAAGGACTTTATTACTCATGGCACAGCAAGCAGTGTGAACATCAACATCTTTGCTTCAGTTGCCCTGGTCCCCTGTAATCAGCAGAATTCCAAGATGGCCCCAGACATTCCCATCTCCTTGCATACACACACTTTCTCCTTGTTATTCAACCAAACACTGCTGTGCAGGGATTTTTCAGATATAATTAAAACCTCAGATCAGTTGACCTTAAAATAGATTTTAAGAATTGAGGTTAACCAGGTGGGTCTGACCTCTTTAAATATGGGGCTAGAGGTCAGAGAGAGAGAGAGTCAGAGAGATTAATAACACAGGAGGGATTTACGGTAAGAAATTGTTGACTTTGACATGGAGGGGCCACGTGACAAGGAATGCAGGTGGCCTCTATGAGCCCAGAGTGGCCCCTGCTGACAGCCAGCAAGGGAAACGGAGACCTCAGTTATACAATCACAAGGAATTAAGTTCTGCCAACAACCTGAATGAGCTTGGAAGTGGATTTTTCCTGAGTCTCCAGATGAGAACTCAGCCTGGTAGTGCTGTAATTTCAGCTTTTGAGACCCTGAGCAGAGAACTTTGTGTGGCCTCATGACCTTCAGAACTATGAGCTAGTAAGTGAGTATTATTTTAAGTTGCCAAGTTTGTGATAATTTATTACTCTGTAATAGAAAACTAATAAGTCCTATGAAGGTGACACAGAGGGCCCAGATAGATGCTGCACATGAGTTTATATCACAGTCGAGGAACTTAGAGCTTGGGAACCTCAGTCTTTAATAGAGAGCAGCAGGCAAGCCCGCTCTTTTTCCCAGAGGGAGATATTATCTCATCCTTCAAGGTTGCTTACTGCAAACACAAATCTGATAAATGTCCCATGTAAAAAGCATGAGTGCCTCACATTCTTGGCGTACTGCTATAGACTGAATGATTGTGTCCCCCCAAATTCATATGTTGAAACTGAGTCCCCATTGTGATAGTATTTGGATATGAGGTTTCTGGGGGGTGATTAGGTCATAAGAGTGGAGCCTTTATGAGTGGGATTAGTGCCCTTATAAAAATTCCCCCGGAGAGACCCTTCACCTGCTTCTGCCACGTGAGGACACAACAGGAAGATGTCAGTCTATGAAACAGGAAGCGGGCCCTCACCAGATACCAAATCTGCCAACATCTTGATCCTGGACTTCCAGGTGCCAGAACTGTGAGAAATAAATTTCTGTTGTTTAAGCCACCCAGTCTATGGTATTTTTGTTATAAAAGCCCCAAAGATATAACTCATACCAAGCAAAACACTCTGCAGTAAGAGAGGTTTGTGAAGGAGTGTCTCCCAACTTCTCCATTTGGACCACCCACATTTCAAGTGCTCAGTAACCACATGCGGCTAGTGGCTACTAAATTGTACAGACATAGAAACTACCAAATAAATATTTGTTGAGAGGTTGATTGGAAAGTTGAGAGTTGAGTTCTGTGGCCTTTTATCAAAGTGATTGATACCTTTTCCTGAAGTTTAAAAGCTGTTAATGATGGAGAGGTTGGTCAATTAGTCTGGCTGGTGCCTAGGTGTAGAATTACTTTAGGGCAGAATCTGCTTGTCAGACTCATATGTATCTGTCTACTCACAGATATTATCCTCTAGAGGGGTATTTCTCAACCCCCCCCTCCTTTTTTTTTTAAATTGTTGCCCCCTTATGGAGCCTTTTTAGACTTAAAATTTTCCCCTAGTTGTCTCCTCTCCCCCATGAAATTTTATATACTGTATGTCTATTTATGTGCTATGGCCCTTTGGAAGGCTGTAAGTTGTAATATTTAAGTATTTTTACCCTCCCAATCAAATTTTGCCCCCTTGGGGGCGATATTGCCCCTGCTGAGAATGTACACTCCAGAGGACTAGAGCTATATTCACCAAACTCGCCAGAGGCAGACCGATAAGTTAGGTTGCCACCATATTTCATTTAAGGTAGAATGATTTACTCTGCCATTTGTACGGGGATGCTCTCATGATATGTCATGGTATGTACAGGGATGGTCTCATGGTATGTCATGTTAGAGCAATGGGATGCTGGGGTGTGCAGATTAGGATCCAGAGAGCTGGACACCCTTGCTATTGTTGCCCTCAGTCCATGTTGCTGCATGAAATGCACACTTACTTCTCTTTTCTAGACTCTTGTCCTGCCAGACTGAAACCCCTGCTCTAGGGCCTAGAACTTCAATAGAAGACAGGCTTATAGACCAGCACTGTCTCTTCTTGGGGACAGCTCTGGATAAACACTGAAGCATGTTTGTTCTTAGGGTTCCCCTCACCCATCAGTTACACACTCCAATCCCAGTGAGCATCTTCTTATCTCAAGCATTTTGGAGCTCTGACAGCCCAATTCAGCTTTAAGACAGTAATTTTGTCCTTTGGAAGAGTGAAAGGGAAACTTTCCACCTGGATATGTCTGCTCCAGGTGACTATGATAAGCCAAACTTTTCAGGTGAAAGTGCTTTTAAGTTCCCAGAAGTCAATTGTTGGGCAGACAACCCTAGGGGAATCAAGACTGCACATTCATTATGCTTAGAGGCCAGGTTCTTTCTCTCTATTCTGCGGCCACTAATTTCACTACTGAAAAGGGATGTATTACCCATTTTACTTAGAAGTGTGCTTTTAACATCATCAAATATTTTTTGTAATTAACTTCTAACTTACTTGTGTAATGGTCAAGGCATTTGATCTGTATGATATCAATACTTTGGTATTTATTGAAACTTGCTTTGCAGCCTAGCATATGACCAAGTTTTGTTAGTGTTTTACGTGTGTTTGAAAAAAATATATTCTGTAGGGTTGCCTGAAAAGTTCTTTATATGACTTTAGGTAAACTTTTTTAATTGTGTTGTTGAATCTTCTATGTCATTATTGATTGTTCTATCCGCTTGATTTACTAATTTGAAAGAAGTATATTATCCTCTCTTACTGTGATGATGGATTTTTCAATTTCTTGAAAGTCTATTAATTTTTGTTTTGTATATTTCAAAGCTATGTCAATAGAAGTTTGTAAATTTTCTTAGTTTTCTGATGAATTGTTCTCTTTATCATTATAAAGTGTGTCTCTTTATCTCTAATAATTCTTGAAATCTATTTCATCTGATATTAACATGGTGACACCAGCATTCTATTAGATAGTATTTATCTGATGTCTTTTTTCATCCTTTCACTTATAATATTTCTATGCTTTTATATGTCTTTTATACAGTATATATAACTGATTTTTTGAAAAGACAACAAAAAACCTCATCTTTTACTTGGGAAGTTTATTTCATTTATATTTATTGGAATTACTAATATATTTAGATTTATTTCTCCCAAAGATTTTGTGTTTTCCATTTTTTTGTGGTTTAATTTTTTCTTTTTTCCTTCCGTTCCTACTTTATTTTGAGTTGATCAAGCTCTCTTTATTCTTTTCTCTATTCTACTGATTTTAAGACTGTTCATTTTATTTTTGTTATTTAGAGGCAACCTTAACATTATAGCACATTATATTAGAAACTGTCATCCAAGATTGTGTTGTACACCTGCAGGGAGTACCAGTCATACTGTTTTCTGGATTGTTAGGTGGTAAGGCCTTGATCGCTATCCTCCTTCCAAAAATACAAGGAGCTTAAAACATTTTAACATTTAACATTTCCTTCCATCCACCATATTATTGTCCAACATTTCAACTATGCTTTGCTTTTATACCACGAATTAATGTTCTTAAAATCATTATTGATTTATACTGTCCTTTTTTATTTATATTTACTCATAAGTTTACCAATTTTTTGGCTTACCATTTTTTTCTTTCATGTTATTTTTCCTTCTGGATTCAAAGTTTTTTTTTGAAGGAAAGCACTTTAGTGGTTCTTGCATTGAGAGGTTGTTAGTTATATATTCTCAGTTTTTCATTGCCTAAAAAGTCTTTTTTTTTTTTAATAGATCTTTATTGGAGTATAATTGCTTCATAATACTGTGTTAGTTTCTGTTGTACAGCAAAGTGAATCAGCCATATGCATACATATATCCACATATCCCCCTCCCTCTTGAGCCTCCCTCCCACCTTCCCTATCCCACCTTCCCTATCCCACCTCTCTAGGTCATCGCAAAGCACCAAGCTGATCTCCCTGTGCTATGCTGCTGCTTCCCACTAGCTAACTATTTTACATGCGATGTATATATGTTGATGCTAGTTTCACTTCACCCCAGCTTCCCCCTCCCCACCTCTGTGTCCTCAAGTCCATTCTCTATATCTACATCTTTATTCCTGCCCTGCCACTAGGTTCATCAGTACCATTTATTTTTTCTTTTTTCTTTTTAGATTCCATATATATGTGTTAGCATACAGTATTTGTTTTTCTCTTTCTGACTTACCTCACTCTGTATGACAGACTCTAGGTCCATCCACCTCACTACAAATAACTCAATTTCACTTCTATTTATGGCTGGGTAATATTCCATTATATATATGTGACACGTCTTCTTTATCCATTCATCTGTTGATGGACACTTAGGTTGCTTCCATGTCCTGGCTATTGTAAATAGTGTTGCAATGAACATTGTGGTACATGTCTCTTTTTGAATTATGGTTTTCTCAGGGCATATGCCCAGTAGTGGGACTGCTGGGTCATATGGTATTTCTATTTTTAGTTTTTTAAGGAACCTCCATACTGTTTTCCTTAGTGGTTGTATCAATTTACATCCCACCAACAGTGCAGGAGGGTTGCTTTTTCTCCACACCCTTTCCAGCATTTATTGTTTCTAGATTTTTAAATAATGGCCATTCTGACCAGGGTGAGGTGATACCTCATTGTAGTTTTGAGTTGCATTTCTCTAATAATTAGTGATGTTGAGCATCTTTTCATGTGCCTCTTGACCATCTGTATGTCTTCTTTGGTGAAATGTCTATTTAGGTCTTCCACCCATTTTTTAATTGAATTGTTTGTTTTTTTGACATGAGCTGTTTGTATATTTTGGAGATTAATCCTTTGTCCATTATTTCGTTTGCAAATACTTACTCCCATTCTGACGGTTGTCTTTTTGTCTTATTTATGCTTTCCTTTGCTGTGCAAAAGCTTTTAAGTTTAATTAGGTCCCATTTGTTTATTTTTGGCTTTATTTCCATTACTCTCAGAGATGGGTCAAAAAAGATCTTGCTGTGGTTTGTTAAAGAGTATTTTTCCTATATTTTCCTTGTAAGAGTTTTATAATGTCTGGTCTTACATTTAGGTCTTTAATCCATTTTGAGTTTATTTTTGTGTATGGTGTTAGGTAGTGTTCTAATTTCATTCTTTTACACTTAGCTGTCCAGTTTACCCAGCACTACTTATTGAAGAGGTTGTCTTTTCTCCATTGTATGTTCTTGCCTCCTTTGTTGTTGTAAATTAGGTGACCATATGTGCGTGGTTCTATCTCTGGGCTTTCTATACTGTACCATTGATCTATATTTCTGTTTTTGTGCCAGTACCATACTGTCTTGATTAGTGTAGCTTTGTAGTATAGTTTGAAGCTGGGGAGCCTGATTCCTCCAACTCCATTTTTCTTTCTCAAGATTGCTTTGGCTATTTGGGGTCTTTTGTGTTTCCAAATGAATTGTAAAATTTTTTGTTCTAATTCTGTGAAGAATGCCGTTGGTAGTTTGATAAGGATTGCACTGAATCTGTAGATTGCTTTGGGTGCTATATCATTTTCACAATATTGATTCTTCCAATCCAAAAACATAGCATATTTCTCCATCTGTTTATGTCATCTTTGATTTTTTTCATCAGTGTTTTACGGTTTTCTGAGTACAAGTCTTTTGCCTCCTTAGGCAGGTTTATTCCTAGGTATTTTATTCTTTTTGTTGTGATGGTAAATGGGAGTGTTTCCTTAATTTCTCTTTCTGATTTTTGTTGTTAGTGTATAGGAATGCCAGAGATTTCTGTGCATTAATTTTGTATCCTGCAACCTTACCAAATTCATTGATTAGTTCTAGTAGTTTTCTGTGGCATCTTTAGGATTTTCTATGTATAGTATCATGTCATCTGCAAACAGTGACTGTTTTACTTCTTCTTTTCCAATTTGTATTCTTTTTATTTCTTTTTATTCTCTGATTGCCATGGCTAGGACTTGCAAAACTATGTTGAATAAGAGTGGTGAGAGTGGACATCCTTGTCTTGTTCCTGATCTTAGTTGAAATGCTTTCATTTTTTCACCATTGAGTATGATGTTTGCTCTGGGTTTGTCATATATGGCCTTTATTATGTTGAGGTAGGTTCCCTCTCTGCCCATTTTCTGGAGAGTTTTTATCATAAATGGGTGTTGAATTTTGTTAAAAGCTTTTTCTGTGTCTATTGAGATGATCATATGGTTTTTATTCTTCAATTTGTTAATGTGGTGTATCACGTTGTTTGACTTGCACATATTGAAGAATCCTTGCATCCCTGGGATAAATCCCACTTGATTGTGCTGTATGATCCTTTCAATATGCTGTTGGATTAATTTTTCTAGTATTTTGTTCAGGATTTTTGCATATATGTTAATCAGTGATATTGGTCTATAATTTTCTTTTTTTTTGATATCTTTTTCTGGTTTTGGTATCAGGGTGATGGTGGCATTGTAGAATGAATTTGGGAGTGTTTCTCCCTCTGCAATTTTTTGGAAGAGTTTGAGAAGGATCAGTGTTAGCTCTTCTCTAAATGTTTGATAGAATTCACCTGTGAAGCCATCTGGTCCTGGACTTTTGTTTGTTGGAAGATTTTTAATTATGGTTTCAATTTCATTACTTGTGAAAGGTCTATTTATATTTTCTAATTCTTCCTGGTTCAGTCTTGGAAAATTGTATCTTTCCAAGAATTTGTCCATTTCTTTGTGGTTGTCCATTTTATTGGCATATAGTTGTTTGTAGTAGTCTCTTATAATCCTTTGTATTTTTGTTGTGTTAGTTGTGTTTTCTCCTTTTTCATTTCTAATTTTATTGATTTATGTCCTCTCCCTTTTTTTCTTGATGAGTCTGGCTAAGGGTTTATCAATATTGTTTATCTTCTCAAAGAATCAGCTTTTAGTTTTATTGATCTCTGCTACTGTGTTCTTCGTTTCTATTTCATTTATTTCTGCTGTGATCTTTATGATTTCTTTCCTTCGACTGACACTGGGTTTTCTTTGTTCTTCTTTCTCTAGTTTCTTTTTGGTGTAGGGTTAGATTGTTTATTTGAGATTTTTCTTGTTTCTTGAGGTGAGATTGAATTGCTATAAACTTCCCTCTTAGAACTGCTTTTGCTGCATTCCATAGGTTTTGGGTTGTTGTGTTTTAGTTGTCATTTGTTTCTATGTATCTTTTTATTTCTTCTTGGATTTCTTCATTGATATCTTGATTATTTAGTAGTACACAGTTTAGCCTCCATGTATTTGTGTTTTTTTACAGTTTTTTTCCTGTAATTGATTTCCAATCTCATAGCGTTGTGGTCAGAAAAGATGTTTGATACAGTTTCAATTTTCTTAAATTTTCTGAGGCTGTATTTGTGACCCAAGATGTGAACTCTCCTGGAGAATATTCCGTGTATACTTGAGAAGAAAGTATATTCTGCCACTTTTGGGTGGACTGTCCTATAAATATCAATTAGATCTATCTGGTCTATTGTGTCATTTAAAGCTTGTGTTTCCTTATTTATTTTCTGTTTGGATGATCTGCCCATTGGTGTACGTGGGGTGTTAAAGCCCCCTACTGAAAAAGTCTTAATTTACCTCTCTGTTACATATTTTCTCTTGTATGTATTATTTGAAGTATAACAAAGAAAAACCATTTTTAGTCATTGTTATGTCTTTACTCTTGAATGATAGGTTAACTGGGTATAGAATTCTAGGTTCACAGGTATTTCTTTTTCTCAGCACTTGGAAGATCTTTGTGCCTGTTTTTGATTTCTTGCCTCTCAGCCCCAAATCTACCCTTATTTTTCATACTTTGTGATATCACACCTGAACTCTGTAGATTGTGTTTCTCCCTTGCCAGAAGGTTCCATGTTAGGTTCTGCCAAGAGAGGGCACCAGAGGGACATTACAATGCTGGAAGAGGAAGAGGAAAAGGAAACTTTTTTCCTTCTGGTGTTCTGTATTTTGTCTCAACAGGATGAGCAGATCAAGGTGTAGAGATCCTTATTTATTTGTGGCACCCTCCAGCCAGTTTCTTTGTTACCACATTGGAAGGTGTCTCTTAGCTTTAATGGCTCACTTGGTGGTCAATTTCTTTGTTATCACTTCAATGGCATCCATACCCTCTCCTTAGAGGTCTAAATTTCAGCTCTGCAGGTTCCTGTCCTCTGAGATTTTATTATTATTATTTTTTATTGACTGTCCTCTGGGATTTTAAATTCCTTTCTTGTTCACTTTCCTTCAGTCCCTAAGGGTAGCAGGTGTTTTTTTTCTGTAGTTTCTATCTATCTATGCCTTAGGGTTTGTTTTGCCTGTTTTAGTTGTTAACCACATTTTATTAGTTAATAATTCATTATGTTAAACTTTCACTGCTTAAATTGCTGGTGTGGTTCCTTACTGTACCCTCACTGATGAAATATTATTCTGTTGTTTTCTGTTTTAATTTGTTGTCATGCAAAAGACTGTTGTCAGCAAAAGATTTGAATAGATACTTCATAAAAAAGGTAGACAACTGGCCAGTAGGCACATGAAAAAGTGTTCAACATTATTAGTCATCAGTGAAATGTAAACTAAAAACACAATGAACTACCACTACACACCCACTAGATTGGCTAAAATTAGAAAGACTGACAACAGTAAATGTTGACAAAGATGTGTACCAACTGGAACACTCATACATCATTGAGAGTGTAAAATTGTACAACCAATTTGGAGAAAGGTCTGGTAGTGTAATATAAATGCACACTTATTCTATGATCCCAGCAATTCCATTCTTAGGTATTTACCCAAGAAAAACAAAAAATATGTTCACAAAAAGGCTTGTTCATAGCAGCTTTTTTCATAATCTCTAAAATGTAAAGAAGTCAGGTGTCCATCATTAGGGGGATAGAAAAACAAACTGTGGTATTCATATAATGGAAAACTATTTAGCAATAAAAAGGAATGAACTACTGATACAGGCAACATCATGGATGACAATGAAAATCAGTATGGTAAGTGAAAGAAGCCTTATACAAAAAATGTAGGAGTTCCCTTATGTGTAATTTCAGAATAGGTAAAACTAATCTATGACAGAAAAAAAAAATCAGTATAATGGTTACCTTTGAGGGGATGAGGATGGGGATTGACTAGAAAGGCACATGAGGAAACTTCCTGGGGTGACGGCACTGTTTTTTTTTTTTAATTTATTTAATTTATTTATTTATGGCTGTGTTGGGTCCTCGTTTCTGTGTGAGGGCTTTCTCTAGTTGTGGCAAGAGGTGGCCACTCTTCATCGCGGCGCACGGGCCTCTCACCACCGCGGCTTCACTTGTTGCAGACCACAGGCTCCAGACGCGCAGACTCAGTAACTGTGGCTCACGGGCCCAGCTGCTCTGCAGCATGTGGGATCTTCCCAGACCAGGGATCGAACCCGTGTCCTCTGCATTGGCAGGCAGACTCTCAACCACTGCACCACCAGGGAAGCCCAACGGCACTGTTTTATATTTGATAGAGGTTTAGGTCACACAGAAATTTACACTTACAATTTGTGCGTTTCATTGTGTGTAAATTTGACATAAAAATAAAGCACCTGTGAACAAAGTTTGAACTCTATTTAATGATATTCTTACTGAAGCATTTAGGGAGAAGTGTATTCATACCTGTAATTTACTTTGAAATGCACACATATGAAAAACATCTCCAAATGAAATAAAATAACAACAACAAAAAGCTAATGAGGGACTGATGGATGAATACAGAGATGGATAAAGGATAGATATGCAAATACAGTTAAACTGAATAAAATATAAATGGTAGAATCTAAGTAATGGGAATATAGGTGTTCACTGTAAAGTACTACCAACTTTGCTCAGTTTGAAAAATTCATAATAAAATGTTGGAAGAGCTGCTGTTCATCTAATAATAATTATTTTTAAAGTAGTCTGTGTTTTTTCTATAGTTTTATTTAAAAATCTGTGTTTTTAATGTTATGCACTTTCACTGTAATGTGTTTAGGTATAAATTAATTTTTATTACACTCAAGGCTCATGAGCTTACATCTTTTTTTTAATTCTTAAAACTTCTCAGCCCTTATTTTTTTGAATATTGTCTTACTTTTCTTCTTCTGGAATTCCCATTAGATCTGTGTTGAAATTTCTCATCCTATCATCCTCAAATCTTAGCCTCTGTTTCACATATCTTTGTCTTTCTTGGCTGCAATTTGGGTGCCCTCACTTCGCACCTTCGGATATCTCATCCTCATATTCATCGTTCAGTTTACTGATTCTCTCTTTGGCTATATCTAATTTCCTGGTTAAACTATGACTGTTTTTCATTTCTAGAAATTCTATTTAATTCTTTCCCCACAATAATCATCATTTTATTGTGTCTTTTATAAAATTCTTTAATGTATTTAATGATTTTAAACATCTTTAGTTTTTAGCTTAATTCTGAGAGTTTATTTTAGGTTAGGGTTATCAGGGGTTAAAATTCTGCTATTTGCTGAACTTGCTGACTTCAGCCCATTGTGGATTGCTTCTTTGTGTCCTTCCTAAATCTGGATTGTCCCAAGGTTGTGGACATTTATCTGAGGGACTATTCCAGCTTGAGAAATATTATGTCCCTCCAGGGAAATCTTTTTATTTGTTTCTGCCAGGCACATCAGAGTCGTAGGCCCTAGTCACTCTGTATATTAATTTTTCTATATCATGCATCTAGAGCAAAGTTGAACCCCAAACCCATATGAAGGCAAGCCTGTGCTCATGAATTATCAGAGGAGACTATTTCTTTTCTTTATCCAGGCTCAGTTTGAGATAGCTAAGCTACTTGATCATCTTCCTGAGTTTGAATGTAGATTTTATTTACTCCTTCCTGCAACTAGGATAGCACGTCAAGGCTTCTGGCTTTCTGTAGGAAGAGGAGGGGGAGGTGTCTGCATTTCACTTCTTTGCATTATATGGACTCTAGGTCTAATCTCCTTGACCCCATGTGGACATTCACACCCAAGCCCTTGCATTACCAAATCTGGTAGCCTTCCCACTGGCAGCTACAGCATCAGCTCAGGGTTTCTACACTGGTTTTCAGTTCTCTCTTTATTTTGTGTCTCTGGAAATTTCCCTCACTTTCTTATAAATCCAGTTATTGCTTTTAAAAAGACTTTTATTATAATCTATTCAGTATTTTCTAGGTGTTTCATATTGGGAGGGTCTTCAAGTAATTTGATCTTCCATAATACCAGAAATGAAAGCTGTGTTAGGCATTTCACATGGATTATTTTATTAATTCTTTACAACTACCCTATAATATATGTACTATTAGTCCAGGAAATCTAGGCATAGAGGAATTAAGCAGTTTTTCCAGGTCTCACAACCTGGAAAGTGTGAAAGAGTTGGGATTCCCTCAACGTCTAAATGATTCTGGTGTGTAGGCTTTTGTTCTCTTATGTTGCAAGAATAGAGAAACCCACTTCCTGGCCTGGGAACATTGCTTTGCCTGGGTCAGCAGTGTCAGTAGATTAGTACTGTAACAACCTCACCTCTGGGTATGCATTTGCTATCTTCTTATTTAGCAGCAAGGCCTGAAGAGTATTCTTTGTACCATAAGAAAAAGGTGTCTTGAATTTCTTCCATTGCCTGTCACGTCCAGCCTGTGGGCCATCTGAAAGAATGGTGTTTGAGGTCCCATATGAGGCCACTCTCAAGTGACCCTCTGTTGCCTGACAAGAACACTCAGCCACAGGAACATGGGACTCCTGTGTCTCAGATAGATTTTTGACTGAGTTTTATTTGTCACTTGCTCCTATCTGCAAATCTGAGAAGTTATGAGCTTTCTGTTTGTCCCTGAAACTACCTGGCAGACAGTGAGGGTGACCAACAGCTTTGGTTTACCTGGGATGAGGTGTTTCCAGGGATATGGGACTTTCAGTGTTAATACTGTGTGAGTTCTGGGGAAACCGGGATGTCAGTCAGTGCAGACCACTCTGGGACATTGTTAACCCAGATCAATCCCAGTACTTTGCCATAGGAGGCCAGAGCATCTTCTGGTTTCCAGATTTCCCCAGAGATGAAAGGAAGGGGCTTTAATGGTGAGAAGAGGAACACAGAGGACAGAAGATTCATTTCAAGGACATATGGAATGAAGCAAACCCTCACCAGGTATTTCCCAGCTGTTCCTAGTTACGTCCCAGCAGAAGATGGAGCAGCTTATGAGGGGCAGAAAGTAAGAGCAACAAGGAAGGGAACTAGGATTTACGGAGCATGGGTGCCTATGTCAAGCGTTTGGTTAGATTCTTTCTTCCCTCCGTCCTTCCTTCCTTCTTTCCTTCCTTCCTTTCTTTCTTTCTCTCTTTCTTTCATTTATTTATTTTTGGCTGTGTTGGGTCTTTGTTGCTGCACGCGGGCTTTCTCTAGTTGCAGCGAACGGGGGCTACTCTTCCTTGTGGTGGGTTCTCACTGTGGTGAGTTCTCTCATTGTGGAGCACGAGCTCTAGGTGCGTGGGCTTCAGTAGTTGTGGTGCGTGGGCTCAGTAGTTGTGGCTCACAGGCTCTAGAGCACAGGCTCAGTAGTTGTGGCAATTGGGCTTAGTTGCTCCACGGCATGTGGGATCTTCCAAGACCAGGGATCAAACCTGTGTCCCCTGCATTGGCAGGAGGATTCTCAACCACTGTGCCACCAAGGAAGCCCCATGATTCTTAGTCTATATCTTAGCATTCAGTCCCGACTGGAACGCTAAGTGGTAACGCTCCAGATAGCAGATGATATTATGCCCATTTTGAAGAGAAGGAAAAGGAAGCTTTGCAAGATGAAGTCACTTGCTCAGTATCACATGATTGCAAATAGCGATCCCTGGATTCAAACACAGGTGGACCTGACCCCAAAGCCAGGGCTTCTTGTAACTTGACCACAGTGAGGGGATGAGGAGGAGTGCTCTTTATGCCAGCACTAATTTAGGGAGTTGGGGGCTGAAGAGGAAGGATGAAAAAGAGGAGGGCACTGAAAAGTGTCATGGGCCTTGCAAACACCACCTACTATTGGGAAGTAGCAGACAGTGGCCACTGCTCCAGTGGTACCATCAGGCCTGAGAGATTCAGGGAAGTGGGCAGGAGAGCACGGGGTGCTCTCTGCCAGTATCCAGCTCCCTTTTCTTTTTCCCCTCCGCAGTATACTTCTGCCCACTGTCAGCTTTGATGGAGTGGTTGAGATGCTGGGCTTGGAGATAAAAATTCCTTTCCTGTCAGCTCTGTTGTTTGTAGACCGTCATGCAGGCAGTCCCAGCCTGGGTCTTTGCTCCTTGCTGTTGGGTGACTTACTCCCTGGTCTGAAGTCATGAGCTTGGTCTCTCATGTCCCTACTTGCTCATCTTTAGGAGAACAGCCTTCTCGTTGCCTGTCTGTTGCATTGTCAAATGCCATATCAATACTAAACATTATTAGGGTATCCTTGTCTAACAAACACATCCTAAGGATCCAGTGGTCAGGGCTGCTTTTTATTTATTTATTTATTTATTTATTAACATCTTTATTGGAGTATAATTGCTTTACAATGGTGTGTTAGTTTCTGCTTTATAACAAAGTGAATCAGCTATACATATAAATATGTCCCCATATCTCTTCCGTCTTGCATCTCTCTCCCTCCCACCCTCCCTATCCCACCCCTCTAGGTACTCACAAAGCACTGAGCTGATCTCCCTGTGCTATGTGGCTGCTTCCCACTAGCTATCTATTTTCCATTTGGTAGTGTATATATGTCCATGCCACTCTCTCACTTTGTCCCAGCTTACCCTTCCCCCTCCCCTTGTCCTCAAGTCCATTCTCTAGTAAGCCTGTGTCTTTATTTCCGTCCTGCCCCTAGGTTCTTCATGAGCTTTTTTTTTTTTTTTTAGATTCCATATATATGTGTTAGCATACAGTATTTGTTTTTCTCTTTCTGACTTACTTCACTCTGTATGACAGACTCTAGGTCCATCCACCTCACTACAAATAACTCAGTTTCATTTCTTTTTATGGCTGAGTAATATTCCATTGTATATATGTGCCACATCTTCTTTATCCATTCATCTGTCCATGGACACTTAGGTTGCTACAATGTTCAATGCAGCTCTATTTACAATAGCAAGGGCTGCTTTTAAAAGGCCTCTTCTAATATTTACCTACCCGGCCTCCTTCTATACTCTTAGCTGTGTTTTTCTGAAACAGCTGTGTCCAGGACAGAAGACTCTTTTGTGCAAACTCATAAGTCACCTGTCCTTATTTTGTGTATCCAGGGCTGTTACACTCTGCAGCAAGCTATTTTTATTTAAATAGGAGTGGGTATTTGATAAAATAGATTATTACATATTCTGCATATAAATTCCTAGGTCTTAGAAACAAGAAAAGAGTAATTTTGCCCTGAGGTAATGTAACAGCTACTGCAGAGTCACTAAAATCAATTAAATAGATCATTTGTGGTCAGAACAGAAGCGTGGAATTACTACCTCAATAGCATTTAGCAGTCCTTCCCTCATTTAATCATTCAGTAACAGGTATGCAGAACCCAAGGTGAGTTTGAGACATTATCTAAGTGGTGGTCAGGGCTACAAAGAAATATAAAACATGCAGAAGCTAACACAACATTGTAAAGCAACTATACTCCAATAAAAAAATAAATAAAAAGACACACACAAACATACACAAAAACATGCAGCCTCAAGGAGACCAAAGACTTTATCAAATCCTTTCCATAAAAAGTGAATTGAAGTCATTGCCCTCTTTGATGGATCAATGTAAGCTTGAGGGAAGTGGGCTTCTTACAAAGTGACCGGACATGAAACCAGAAATAGGAGGGATAACCTGCACAGTTTCGTTTGGGAGAGCATAGAGTGAGGAAGAGGAGGCAACGTGGATCAGACCCTGGAGACTCTGCCTCGAGAAGACCAGTTATGATGCAAGACATATTCAGAGCCAGGGGACTTGGTACTGAGCCCAGCTCTGTAGCTTATTAACTGAATGATTTAGGACAAGTTACTTAACCTCACTGAGTTCCAGTTTTTTCATCTGTCCAAAGGAATAATTGGACTATTTACTGCAGGGTGATTGTAAAGATTAAATGAGATATTGTATGTGAAATGCCTGGCACAGAGTGGGCTCTGAAACAAAAAGAATGGCCATGATGCTTGTAGTACAGGCCCACATGAAAGGATTGGGTGCCACTCTCACTGTGGGGATCAGCCCACTCTGCTCAGAAGACAGAGCTGTGAGGGTTTAATCCTGCCCTTGCTATTGACCTGTCTCCCAGCTGAAAAAGAGACCCCTGTTTTCTTATGGTCCTCAAAGAAGAATCTAATTGTGTGCGAGAGTCATGGCGATGATGGCATTCTCTGTGCAGGCTAGAAGACTATTTGCTACCAGTTTTCTCCCTGAGAAATACTTCATTCTTTGCCAGCGAGGAATTTTTCATTTGCCTCTATAATTGAAGTGGAACCTCTGGGTTATTGGGTCAGTATCATCTGGCCTGTGAATCATCCAGGGCAGTTGTCCACTTTTTAATCAAGTGAGTCAAGAATGTATTGACCTAGGGCAAATGGTGTGGAGGGTGAGAGATTATCCAATGAATCTGAGTGGTCTAGCCCCACCTCCTACACCACTTCCGGGGGCACAACCCCCTTCAACCCTGATCCCACCCACTTCCTTGTCACTGTAAAATCCACCTAATGAGAATGGGGGGACCCCATTGGGCTTCTTTAATTAATGTATCAAGGAGTGAAAGATACTGTAAAGTCACTCTTCTGTCAGAAACCAAAGTCAAAATAATGTCTTACTCTGATAATTAATACTATCAGGCTTGACAGTGGAATATGCTAAATAAATTAGTCTTTAAATGCTTATGTTTCTTTCAATTATAGGTTATTGGTCTAATAATTGCTTCACTGAATAAATGAATTGCCTCAATATTCTGCTTACTTTTGCTTGTAAAGATGTGGCCTTTATAAACCAATATTCAATAGAAATACCTCTTTTCTCCTGGCCTTGATGTATGAAAGAGAGGATTTTTTGGAATGGCAATTCAAGGAACCCATGAGAATGACTTCGATTAGACTTAACTGATTTTTATTGGGTATCCTCTCAGCATGAGGAACAGGGCCAGCCACTGAAGGGATCACAGGGACAGAGAAAGGAAGGGGTTGTGGTGACTCTGAGAAAGCCTGCACGCAGCAACAAAGACCCAATGAAGCCTAAATAAATAAATAAATTTATTAAAAAAAAAAAAAAAAAAGGAGGCAGAAAGGGCCTTGAGGAGTAGCATCAGAGGAAAACAGCCTTCTCAAAACGCCTTCTCAGGTAGAAGGCCAGACCTTGGAAGCAGAGAGGAGAGTGGAAACGTTTTCTGGGTTGAAGACATGACAAGGACAGGGAAGGATAGAAGGAAAATCAGGGACCTAAGAGATGGCCATTCCCTGGGCTCCTTGAGGGGCCTTATTACACGTAGTTCCCTGAATGTTAAGAATCTCTGGGTCCCTTTAGCTCATTTCTAAGTAGCTCAGTGTCACGGGTTAATAAGTAAAGAAGCCAAAATTGCAAGTTGGGTCTGTCTGATACCTTTGAACATCTCACTACTGATTCTTAGACTTAAGGCACAGCAGATCACTGTGGGCACTTTTGAGACACAGAATCCATGAATTCACTGCAGATCGTCCCCAAAACCTCAGGGTTGGAACCTGGGCAGGTGTACATTGAAGAGCTCTGGGGTAGCGCTTCTCAAAACTTATGTGCACACAGGTTTCCTAAGGAGCTTGTTAAGATGCAGATTCTGACTCAATAGGTCTGGGGCAGGACCCGAGAGTCTGCATTTCCTACAAGCACCCAGGTGGGGCTGACACTCCGAGTCCCTGGTCCATCCTTCGGCTAGGAGGGCCCTGGGTTTCTGAACCGCACGCAAAGTTGAGTATCATGGCACTGGTCTACAGGGTCTCCTGTTTAAGCTTCTCTAAATATGGATGTGACCACAGAGGCACAGAGCTGAGAGGCAGGAGGAAATCAGGACGGGGCTGGGCTATGGAGTCGAGTTTCAAAGCGGAGGGATGAGAAGGCAGAACTGCCTGCTTCGGAGAGGTCCCCGAGGGCAAGCTCTGCGGCAGGTGGGCTGGAGCTGCAATTCTGTCCCTGATGGAACCCACACACAAGACCCTCAGAAGGACCCTCTGATTAAATAAATGTGTTCTTAACGTAGGAGGAAAACCCCAGGTTTAAAACTAATTTCCCTTCTGTGGGGCTCTTCCTCCTTTCCCCAGTGTAGATACACATTGATGTTCTCAGAGGAAATAACTGGATGCCTTGAAACAAACCCACATGAGGGAGGCACCTACAGGCTTTGATAGAAAGATGGCCCTCCTGATTTACTCTGGTTCCCAGACTGGTGAAATGTTATTCAGTTATGTTGAAATGAAACACATTTCAAAGGTTTGTTTTTGTTTTTTTTTTTTTTAATAATGGAAGAAGCAGGTAATCCAAAGAAGTGAATGTAATTCCTTTAAACAATTTAAAAAATAAGTGAACTTATTATTTTTTAAAAATTTTAATAAGGAAATAGCTTCATTGTTTGAGTTTAGATATAATTAAACCATTGATTTGGCCTCATTAGAAAGTGAATGTTTATCAAAGAGACAGAGACACTGTGAAGTGAAGTGGATGGTAGGGAGTAGCAGACTTTATCCAAATACATACTGTTAATTTCTTTATAAAAAGATAAAAATTAGGATTAGTGAATGGCGTCGATGGGTAGTGTAGCAAATGTCTTCTTATTTTCCGAAAAGCCCCCATCTTGGCAATATTGTGTTGCTTAGGAACTAACAAAACATGTCTGTGTGTGTGTGTGTGTGTGTGTGTGTGTGTGTGTGTGTGTGTTTCTCTCTCTCTTTTATTTTTAATGGTCCCTTTGTGTCCTGATATTTTTCTAAGTTGGCAGCTGTGAGGAAAAACAATGTGATTTGGTTAGATGCAGCCTCCCTCTCTCAAGTCTGGAGCAGAATAGATAAGAACTTGTATGTCAGAATACAAAGTTTACTCAGCACCAGTCAAAAGCTTTTGATGTTGCCTGCCCAATCTGGCCTTGCATCTTTGAAGTTCTATTACACATGCTAGGGTTCCGTCAATAAGAAACAGACCTTTCTTTCCCCTGCTAGTTAAAACATCTGCCTCCTGGAAACACCCCGCATTCAAGCAGGTTACAATAGTTCCAGGGCTAGTGGAGACCCGAGCTTGGCCACATCAGTGACTAGAAGAGAAATGTTTAAGGATTGGAAGTCTTTTAAGAAAACCCTCAAGGACATGGGGGTGATGATATTTTCCCATTCGAAGACAGGAAGGAAGAAGTCAGCTTGGTTGGGTGTCTCATCAGCGCAGTGGCTGACCAGGGTGGTCTCTTCCTGTGGCTCTTTATCCAGTGCTGCATTCATGTTATGTCACATGTGATCTACATTCTTTATCTGGGACATTAGCTGTTTCTCGGTGAACAGGACCAGAGAAAACAGGCTCATGGGTTTGTAGTGTCACTCTTTGCAATGTCATTTAAACTGCTCTGCAAATGGCTTATTTGTCAAAGAATATTGCTTTTTCCTGGAATAAAACCCAGTTACTGATTTCTGAAACCTATGGATATCAGAAATGATATCATGATGTGTTTCTGCTGCTACGTAGTGGTGCCCTTTGAAGGGACAGAGAGGAGAGATGGGGGTGGGAGAGCCTTCGTTCCTGGAAATGAAAGCATCTAAACAATGGATTATCTGAAGGACCTCAGATGCCAGGCTCCGTGCCCCAAACTCTGGCTTGCAGCAAAAGCCTTCACCTCAGAGTTCACTTCTGGAAATGTCAGAGGTGGGTGGAGGTCCAAGGAATGTTGGTGAAGGGCAGGTGGGCAGACAAGTAGATGGGCTGCAAACCAATGGCTGGTAGTCCCAGTTGCAAGTCCTGACTCTGTGGCTGTAGATCTGATGCATCAGCTGTTAGGAGAGTGGGGAGTGAAAGTCGGAAGGAAAAAGAACATGAGCCCACACCTAGAAAATCTTTGCCAAAATGCTGAGCTCAACGAGTCAGTGATAGTGCAGGGGCAAGTTGGTGTGTTATGGGGCAACAAAATCATTGGGCAGATTAGTTGCTCTGTGGCATCACTAGCACCCCCTTTCTGTGTCTTTTCCTCTCTTATTGGTACCTTTCTTTTCTCCCAATTCCTAAATGTGGTGCTTATACTCTTCTGTTCTCCTTATTGTCCTCCCTTCCTTCAAATGCTGATACAGGATTAGAATCTTTTCAGCTTACCCATTCTAAGAATAATGGCTAGAAATGCTCAATTGATAACTCCTACTAAGAGCCTATTCATTTTAAGGGAAGAGGGAAGACAAAGTTCAAGTCAAAGAAATGAATCTCTAATGGTGGAATTTTAGGTGTTCAGGGGCAGAATTTAATTTCCCTGGAATTATACTAACCTTGCTGAGGAAAGATAAACAGTCCTTTTCTTCAGTTGGTTTGAAAAATAATAGGGAAGAAAACCACAAGGGACCCAGAATTCTTATCTGAAACATTTATGGATAAACCAGGTCATGGTCCTATTATGATATGAATAGTGGAAGGTGTATGATAAGGAGGGCATATGGGCACTTCTAGAAGTGGCATGTGGGTGAACTTGGTGGCAGAGCCAGACAAACTATGCGAGGGTGCTGGACGAGGAAAGGGAGAAGGGGGTCCTGATCCCCATGCCTGGAGTGTGGGACTGGAAGGACCAAGCCATTGGGGGCTCCAGCCCAGAGAGGAACACGATGACATTGCTGTCTGTTGAGAGCCACAGTGCGCAGTCTAGACTGGAGGAGGTAGAGGGAGGGGGGAGACAGGGAGACGGGCTGGGGAAGGTCCCCAAAGGCAGTGAGATGTTGGGGGCACAATTCTACAGCCTGACTGCCGGCTTCAAACCCAGCCCTGCCATCCTATAGTTGGGTGACTTTGGGCAGATTACTTAACCTGAGTCACAGCATCTCCGTAAGATGGGGATGATACTGGTATCTAGCTCTCAGTGTTCTTGTGATGATTAAATGAATTTTAGTATATGTATTTTTTATCACGTAAATCATCTGATCTGTGCCTGGCACACAGTACATGTGATGTCAGTGATAGCATTTATTGCTGTATCCAAATGTGAGGAGGGGAAGCACAGGCCCCTGGTGTCCACCAGGGGTGATGCTGATGAAACAGCCTCATACGACCTGAAATTGGGACTTCAGATCCTACACAGGGAGCTCCATGGATCTGGCTGAGGCGGGGCATGCTGCCACAGAAGCCCGATGCAGCCTGTGAACAGTCAGTGGACGTTTTTGTCAGAATTTAGCACCAAGCTCAGTAGGAAGTCACTGATCTTCAATTCTGTCCTCACATTCCCACCTGGGGAAAAATAGGTAGAAATGGGCTCAACTTGCAGTTAGACACAAGGAAGTACAGGCTGCAGGACGTGTTTCCCAAGAGTGAACGGGGATTGTTAGATCGTCATTCCCAAGATGGAAATGGGTTGTCAGCCCCTCGCAGGTGGGCTGGATGAGGCCTGGCTGAAGGGTGGGGTGGGGTGAGTGGGACTGGCTCACCAAGCTGCCTGGTCTCAGGTCCCAAGGCAGGGCATGGTGACAGCATGGGCGGGGGGACGCTTTCCACACCTGAAGCCTCTGTTTTCTGCTCACAGCTCCAAAGCACCAATGACAGGTCAACTGTCACCCTCTGAAAGAGAAGTGTCCTCAAGGTGTCCACTCCTGCTCATCTCTGCCGCCCTCCTCCCCCTCCCCTTCAACCACTCCCCACCCCACCTGTCATTAAAATGACATTTTATTGTTGCATTCTTCCTTAGTTGCCAGTCAGAGTCTATCCACATTTCTACATTGTTTTGGGTCATAAGACAGCCTGTTATGGGGCTGAAAAGCCAGGAAAAGGAACTATTTATCTAAGGAAGGAAACAAGGTCCCCTTTTTTGAGAACTTTTAAGATCGACTCTCTTAGCAACTTTCAAATATACGATACACTATTATTAATTATAGTCACTGTGCTCTACGTTACATGCCCATGACTTATTTATTTTAAAACTGGAAGTTTGTACATTTTGACCACTTTCACTCATTTTGCCTACCCGCGCCCCCCCAACCAAGGCAACCACCAGTCTGTTCTCTGTGTCTATCAGCTTGGCCTTTTTTTTTTTTTTTTCATTTCATTTCCACATGTAAGTGAGATCATACGGTATTTGTCTTTCTCTGTGTGGCTTATTTAGCATAATGCCCTCAAGGTCCATCCATGTTGCCGCAAATGGCAAGATTCTTCTTTGTGGCTGAATGATATTCCATTGTATATGTATATACCACATTTCCTTTAGCCTTTTTTTATAAATTTATTTATTTTATTTATTTATTTTTGGCTGCATTGGGTCTTCATTGCTGCGCGCCGGCTTTCTCTAGTTGTGGCAAGCGGGAACTACTCTTCGTTGCAGCACGCAGGCTTTTTCTCATTGCGGTGGCTCCTCTTGTTCTGGAGCATGGGCTCTAGGCACACGGGCTTCAGTAGTTGTGGCATGTGGGCTCAGTAGTTGTGACTCGCAGGCTCTAGAGCGCAGGCTCAGTAGTTGTGGTGCACGGCCTTAGTTGCTCCGCGGCATGTGGGATCTTCCCGGACCAGGGCTCGAACCTCTGTCCCCTGCATTGGCAGGCGGATTCTTAGCCACTGCACCACCAGGGAAGTCCCTCCTTTATCCTTTTATCCATCAAGGAACACTTAGGTTGTCTCCATATCTTGGCTATTGTAAACAATGCTGCAATGAACATGGGAGTGCAGATTGTTTTTTTCAAGTTAGTGTTTTTGTTTCTTTTGGCTAAATACCCAGCATTGGAATTTCTGGATCATATGGTAGTTCCCTTTTTATTGTTTTGAGGAGCCTCCATACTGTTTTCCATAGTGGCTGCACCAACAGTGTACAAGTGCTCCCTTTTCTCCACATCCGCACCAACACTTGTTATCTCCTGTCTTTTTGATGATGACCATTCTGACAGGTGTGAGGTGACATCTCACTGTGGTTTTGATTTGCATTTCTCTATGATTAGTGATGTTCAGCATCTTTTCATGTTCCTATTGGCCATGTGCCAGTCGTCTTTGGAAAAATGTCTATTAAAATCCTCTGCCCGTTTTTAAATCAGATTAGTTGTTTTTTTGCCATTAAATTGTTGGGTTCTTTATATATTTTGGATATTAATCTGTTATTAAGGAGTTACATATTGAGATACTTTGACTGTCACAGTTGTCCTAGGTGGGGAGAGAAGCTTGAGGAAAAACACGGAGGAAGGAAGTTCTAGATGGTGTTTGCTGAGTAACAAGTTGTGCCATTTGGCTGGAATATAATTGATCAAGTACTTTAAATTGACCTAGCCATTTAGTTCGCTTCTTGTTCATCCTCAGAAACCACCAAAGATAGATATTTTATTGCCATTTTATAGATAAGTATACTGAGTTACAGAAGGTATCAGTAATTGGTCCAAGGTGATACAGCTACTATATGCCCCAAACCTTCTTCACCGCTATACCTCTACTCAATGGTTTGTATCAGGAAATAGTAGGGGAGAGTCTGGAAGGATATATTGTGGCAAGATTGAAAAGGGACTTGAAAGGTCGTCACCTTAAGGTGATGGCAGCAGGCAGCTAGCAGAGGTTCTTAAGTAGGAGAGGGATGCGGCCAGAGACCTGCTTTAGAAAGGGCAGAGGGGAAACTAGCGGAGACGAGGAGAAGGGAACGGAAGCACATGGCCAGACAGGTTGCGAGCCCGGCGGTGGAGGGACACACCAATGGCGGAAGAGTCACTGGGTCCGAAATGAACAGAAGAGGGGCCAGGAGCTGAAGGGTTGGGAGGCAGAGGAGGGAAGGAGCGAGGGATGGTTTCAAGAGTCCCCTGCCGCCCAAGAAGTAGATCTGTCCGCAGAGAGATGGCAATCAGAAAGCCACGATCTAAAGTGGAGGCGACTCATTTCAGAGAAGTTCTTGTTTCCTCTCCACGGTGGGGTCTGCAGAGGGCACAAGTGAGGGGAAAATGAAAGAAAACCACAAACAGTAAATATAGGCAGCCCTGGGCTATACAGCAAAGGCACCAGTGCTGTGCTGTTTTGGTTAAGAGACCGAAGCCCAGGGTCCTTGGCCTGGATTCTTAGGTTGGGTTTCCTTAAGCAGCATTCAAGTGATTTGTTGAGGAAGAGCTCTCAGAAGGGGCCTGTAAGGGGCTGAAAGAAGCAGGATAGGTACCTTATAAAGCCCAGGTACTAATAAAGTAACTGTTTATCATTATCACTGTCTTTTGAAACATTGTATGTATGCCAGTAAACATTGTCAACTCTTTCATCAATGCAAAAGGTTATATAACTGTAGCTTTAAACAGAATTTATGCAAGGAAACTACGAAAATCCTCTGATCTGACTCCTGGTTGATTTGTCCTCGGTACAAGAAGCCAGACACAGATGTTTCAGGAGCTGCGCAACCCCTGTCTGATCCCAGGGGGCGCTCTGGAGCAAGAATTGCACCAAGGAGGAAGTTGTCCTGTCCAGAGGCAAAGCAGGTTAGCCATTGGCTGCGGGTCTTCCAGAGGTAGGGGCGTCTGAACACCCCGGCATCTCTAGGTAAGGCAGTGCCAATCAGCCAAGGGCAACCTCTAGCGAAGAGTGCAAGTGTGAGCACTTAAAAGCCACACCTTCTCTGCAGCAAGTGGGAACAGAGCAGCTCCCAGTAATGGGTGGCCACCACCCTCATACAAGGCTTTTACCTACTGTGGTCTACTTCACTCTTCACTCCCACCATCATTTTTTTGCATTCCCTGGCTTTAGCAGGCTTTTCCAGGCCTTTTCAGGCCTCTGAGCTCTTCCATGTGCTATTCCGTGTGCTCAGAAATCTTCTTTCCCCTTTTCTCTGTCTGTTGCACATCTAATCATCATTTCAGATGAGGCTAAAGCGTCATTTCCTCCGTGGAGCCTTCCTTACTCCTCCCAAACAAGAGCTGAGCCTGACTTCCTCTGTAACCCACAGCATCTTGCATCTGCCTGTATCATAGCATTACAAAATATTGCTTTTATTTTTTTCTTATGTATCTGTGCTCTGAATACACTTTGAGCTCTTGGAGGGCAGGAAATATATATTTTTTAAAATTCATTTTTAACCCCCCAGTGGCTGTTCTCTGTGCCTGGCACATATTCTAAACATGTGCTTAATGAGAATGTATTAAGTACATGAATGAAGGGGCTGCAACCATAAGGTGCAAGTGAAAGGTGAAGGGAGCCCATGTTTCCTGCATAGGGTGCTACCCATGTGGGTGTTGTGGGTAAATGGCTTAATTCTTCTGGGCTGTAATGCACTATCCATAAATATGTAAGCCCTTGGACAGCCCCAGCTCAGTCCTGTTCTCCAGTGGCTTTGGGATCCTCCTGCCAGGCAAAATGAACCCCAAGCAAACATGGCCTCCATCAACTATTGGCCAAAACACCTAAAATCCTTCCTGACAGCGTGCAACACTACTGCCAAACTTTGTCAGCCAGAATCACATGATTGATAGTGAACACGTCCTTAAATCACCAAGAGCATTTAAAAATTGATATAAACATTTGAACCGTGACACTTACCTATTTATTATAAAAGACAGCTTTATATAACCAATGGGGCTTTTAGAGTTTTAAAGTAGGAAGGATGATTTTAGGGTGAGAGGCACAATGGAATATTGGAAACTACTTTGGATTGAGATAAGGAGAAGGGAACAGGGAAGTTAAGTAATTTGGTCAGAATCACATAGTTCATAAATGATGGGGCTTTTTGAACTTTAAAAAAAAATATAAAATCAATTTGAGTTATAATTCACATACAATAAAGTGCACCCACTTTAAGTGTAGAGGTTGATGAGTTTTAACAATACACTCACGTATGTAACACCTCCAAAATCAAGATACAAGACATTTTCATCACCTTCAAAAGTTCCCTCATGTCCTTTTGCAGTCAGTTCTCCCATCCCTGACATAAGCATCCAGAGATCTGCTTTCTGTCACTAGAGATTAGTTTTGCTTTTTCTAGAATTTCATTTGAAAGGAATGATATAGTATGTAGTCATCCATATCTGGATTTTTTCCACTTAGCGTATTGTTTTGAGATTCACCCTTTTGTATCAATGGTTTGTTGGTTTTTCTTGCTGAGGAGCATTCCACTCTGTGGATGTCCCACATTTGTTCATTCAGTAACCAGGTGATGGGCTCTGGGCTGCTCCAAATTTGGGGCTACTATGAGTAATGCTGCTCTGAACATTTGTGTACAAGTTTTTGTGTGAACATGTTTTCATTTCTCTTGGGTAACTTCCTAGGAGTGGAATTGCTGGGTTGTATGGTAAGTATATGTTTAATTTTACTAGAAACTGTCAAACTGCTTTTCCAAGTGGTTGCACTATTTTCCATTCCAAGCAACCCTGTATGAGGGTTTGACTGTGGAGCTTAGCTCTGAGCTAAGGTCCATCTGATTGTGAAACCCAGGTCCTTTCTCCCAGATATACCAGGTATATTCCCAAATCTGAGTGTATGTATGAATCATCCAGGGAGTTTGTTACAAATACAGATTCCAGGATCCCATCCCTCAGGGTAACCACTTCGGTGCGCCTGGAGTAGAGCTTCGGAATTTGCATTTTTAACAAACAGCCCCAGAAGTTTGGGGGTGCTGGTGGTCCATAGAACACTCTTTGAGAAAATGTGCTATGTGGTTCACCAGATTTTCCAGAGAAAATCCCCCGAAACAGAGACATCTGGTATTCTAACAGGGAAATGGCTGCACTTAACAAATGCCAACATCTGGCTCATCCAGCTGTTTCTCTATCACCATTATCTATGGATGCTCTAGATGAAGAGATAAATGACAAAGAATGGTGGATAATTTCCAAACCTTTCTGAAGTGACTTTGAAACGTATGTTTATGCTTATTTTTTCTAATATTCTGAGCTAGGAATTCATGTCAAGCAAATAGAGAGCCTGCATTTTGAGGAGAGAAGTCAGGAATTGTTGGGAAACTGTGTAATTTCCCTTGCTGCTAAAGTGCTCCAGGACACCAACTACATGCTTTGAAAAGATGAGTGGTTCTCAAATGTTCAGTGAGTACGAATCTCCCAGGGCACGTGTTGATATGCAGAGCTTGGAAGGGCTCCCATCAGGAAACTGCCTTTGATTGACATCCCAGTTACAGCCCATGATGGTGGTGGGCACTGAACCTCACTTTGAGAAACACTGAAATAAACCATTGTTTCTCAGTCTCTCTCCAGGGCAAGAGGAAATGGTCAACTGTCTGGGTTCCAGAGGATTATAGACAAACAGAAGCTTGGTATTTTATTATTATTATTATTATTATTACTATTACTATTATTATCTGTAGTCTTCTTAGTTGGTGTTAGGATGTAGTGGGTGAGAAACTGGACCTTAGAATTGGAACTTCAACTCCACCAGTTACTAGGTGTGTAGTCTTGGGCTAGTTCTGTAGTATCCTAAGCCTCAGTTGTCTCATCTGTAAAATGGCAATAATAACATCCACTTCATTCACCTTTCTCAATTGTCAATGGCTGTGAAGGTTGACTGAGATCCTACCCAGAGCCTGGCATATACTTAGCACTGGGTGAATGTCAGTAGGAACAGCAATGTCACCTGCCTCTGTCGGTCCAGGGTTGCAAATGGTGAATCCTCATCATGCAGACTTTCCCTCTGGAGAACCTGGGCCTTCAGAGACACACAAGGCTGGCCTTTCTCCCCTTCTAACAAGAGAGTACATGGGCAAAGCATTTATTCTACACCTCCCTCTTCTCCCAGGGGAATGAAAAGTGCCCTCCCATCCCCCAAGCCCTCAGCCCTGTGGGCCTCAGCCATCTCCCTAGTGAGCCAGAGCTTATTGCTACTTGTCACTTCTTATCTGATCTCCAAATAACACAAAGGCAACTCCTGCCCAGTGAAAGTCTGATTGGAAGTGACCTTCAGACACCCGGGCGTGTGAATGTGTGAGAACAGCCCAGGCTGGCACAAGGAATCTGTCTTCTCCCAGCTCCGCCTCACTCTGATGATGGGGTCCTGTCCTTCGCCTCCTCGTCGCCTCTGGGGGGCCTCCCAGAGCTGGGCAAACATGCCTTCCTTCTTGAGATTTCCCAAGCCCAAGAGACTGTCTGCAGGTGGAGAGAAGAGCAGACTTTTCAGGGTCTCTCTACCCAGACTTGGGGGCACAGCTCAACTTGCCCTGTGCAGCGGGTCCCTTGCCAACAAAGAGCGGGTGCCCAGGATGACCTTCAGGGCAGGGGCCAGGGGCTGCGTTTTCTCAGGGCTCCTCAGCCCCAGAGAGAGTTGAGACGTACTGAATTGAGAGCAAGGGGTCCCGCCCTTAGAACTCGACTCCGCCTTCCTCTCTCCAGTCCCCCCCCAGACACCAGCCTCAGGTTCCTTTCTTGATAGTCACACCCCGTCTCTCCAGGAGAACACTCTTTCTTTGGAATTCTTTGCTCTTGCTCTGAAGTGCATTCCCCTCCCCTCCCCTTTGCCATACACAGTGACCTTGGCGTGTCTGCCAACACTCAACATCGTGAGGCTTTATAAACCTCATATCTCAGAAGGGGCTGACATTACATTACAAGAGGATCTGTAAACCTCCCCAGGATGACTGATGTCTTTTTTAAACAACAGACCAAGACTTCATTTAAATTAGTAACATGGAGATTAGAGGCGCTCTCCCAGCCCCTGGCTCGGCCACGCTGCGACGCTGGGAATATCAGTCACATGAAAGCTGTTAAGTTTGAGATGGAAATAAATCTGGGAGCCTGTAAAAACTGTCAGCAGGTCAGGGAAGTTTATGAACTCTTGCTGTATCTAATCATAAATCATCAGAATAAGCTAAAACTGAGAAGAAAAATGTCCTCTTTTGTAATCTAATGCTGTCTGTTAGGGCAATAAAACTCAAATGAAATGCATGCTTTGCAATTTTTAGCTGATACTTTACATTATTAGCAAAGTGAAGGAAGAGACTCAACTTAAAAGAGTGAGACAGATGAGGGGAAGGCCACCATCCTTCTAAGGCTCCGGGCACTCAATCCTTTGGCTTTGTGGCTCTTCTTCCCCTCCCACCTCCTTGGGCCTCAAAACCAGGAAGTAGGTGATACAGGTGCCAGGGACTTGGGTGCTGAAAGACAGGTAGTGAGTGTCCTGGTGATGGCCTTGAGAGGTCACATGGCCACTTCTCAGCTCCCAGGGGTATTCCCACACTGCCCTTATTGACCCAGTCAATGTTCCCACACTTCCAGAGGGTGGAAGGTGTGTGCCAACTCCCCTTGTTCCCATCAGCCTGGACGTGTGCCCTAATTCTCCAAACCCTTTGGGGGTGACTCACTTCCAAGCCAATTTCTCAGGCTTTCCTCTGTATCCCTGGAAACCCTTGGTGATAACTCACGTGTCCCACACCTTTCTCCCATTGTCTGCGGTGTTTGATGTTAGGATCTCCTTTTGCCTTTATGTTTTCTGGGACCTGCCCAGGGACAGACAAAGCCCCAAGCAGGCATGGAAGTTGTGTGAGGAACTGGGCTGTTTTATTTATATCAGCTATTTATTGTGTGCCAAATCTGTGCTGAGTGCCAGAGAACCAAAGGGAAATAAGTCAGTACTCCACAAGAAGGTCGGGGGCGGGGGAGGAAGGGGGCGGCAGCCCTGGGTTCCAGCTCTAAATATCAAGGGTGGCATCCAGCTTGCTGTGGCTTTTCATTGATCTTCCTAAACACTGGGAAGGTATGAAAGGCTAAAGATGGAATGGGGCAAGAGGCACAGAGGTGGCACGCGAGATGCTGGGCAAGATGCCTTCGAGAAGACGAAGGGTTTTCATGGGGTAGACGGTGAGCTGCCATCATTCATGCCTGCCGATAACTCTGCAAGAGAAATAGCTCTCCTAATGCTTTGGCCTCTGCAGGCAATAGAGTATTTCATAAATAAAAGAATGAATGAATTAAATGGGTTTAAGGTAAAGCAATCGAGATTTTGATTGGCTAGATGGTAAAACTTCCATATCTTTGAAATGTTCAAACATTGTTATTTCAGTGCCCGGGGAGATTGAGAAGATCCCATCCCTGAAGATCATCCAGAAAATATTAAGTGCCTGTTTGTCTGAGTTTAGATATCCTCCTGCAAGAAGGCAAAAGTCTGAGCAAGCTAATCTCTGGAAGTTCCATTCAGCAGTCCTCTCTGCCCTGTACTCAGCTGAATTATAGGGTGGGAAATCCTCCTCCAAGCAGCTGGTAGCACCCCCCCCCCATGCCTGTGCCCCAAAGCAGCATCTCCCTGGGCTCTAGTCACTGGTACACTGTGACTCTCTTTCCCCAGTGGAAATAGAGCAAAGAGCAGATTCCTCTGCAGGAGGTATTTGTACTTGGTTAGGGATCAGCATGGCAGGTGGTCATCTCCACTCGGTCTCAGGTTGGGGGCACAGATGAGCCTCGTAAAGAATGAACTTCCCAGAGGAGGCTCCCAAAAGTAAGCAGAGGGGAGGGAATTTCAAAAGCAGGCAACTTTCCTACAGATCTCTCAGGAACATGGGGAAGCAGCTGCTGGAGGAAGGAGCAGCCCTTATTTTGGCCTCTTAGAGCAGAGGAGGGAGGCAGAGGGTGGTTTCAGCAGAGGCTTAATTCCTCCAGAGACCTCCTTCCTCAGTGCATCAGCAGCCTTGAGCAGAAAACTCAGACTTGAGTCATCTGTGGGTTTCCAGGAGGCCTGGGACCCCTGAATTGGACTCACCTGCCCTTGCTTAAATCTAGATGTTTCTTTTAGGCAGGATGTACATCAGAAGAGAACATTCAAGGGGAAATTTGCCTTAATGGATGTGTCTCCATTTCCTATTCACTTCCACACATAAATTTTTAGTTTAGCTTCTTGATGGTCCTAGGAAGGGGGTTGGTTAATCAAGGACTATTGTCTTACTTTTGTAAGCGGGAAAACAAAGAACTTGCTTAAGAATAGCTAGTAAGCAGCAAACCATGCCTAAAACCCGGGTCTCTTTGCTCTCAGATCATTGTGTTTTCCATTATGTTAAATGACCTGTTAGTCTCATAAGATTCTGTTGGTCACATGAGGATCAAAGAATTAATGTGAACTAAAAGAGGGAATTGGCCTTGCTGCCCAGAGGCTGGAGGTTATCAGGCAATGGACTAAAAGATGGGCAGTAAGATGGAATTCACATATAGTCTGTGGGTATGTGTTTTTGCCTTATCTTTGTGAGGAGTAGAGTGAGTGAGTGAGAGTGTGTGTGTGTGTGTGTGTGTGTGTGTGTGTGTGTGTGTGTAGACCAGCAATGAGGGAGAGGGTATAACATCGCAAAATGTAAATCTTTATAAAGGATTAGAGAAACTTCTAGTACTCTCTTGACTTGGGAAGACCATTTGCCATACATATCACCTTCTGTTATATTTCCTGGGGCCAAACAAGAGAAACTGATGCTTTACTTTTAGGAAATGTGAAAAATAGGAGCGGTAAAGATCCCACAGCAATCCATTTATGTAGGTGTGGGTGTAGATCTTCTGCTAGCAGGTAGCATCCTGTTATCAGAAATTCCTCTCTTTCAAAGAGCAGTGACTAAGATAAGCTACCTTTACCCTTAAGGATTGGGAGGAAGAAGAGGGGTGTCCAGAGATGGAGGTAGAGGCCATCAGAGAGGTAGCGGGAATACAGCATTTGAGCATTAAGGGGGACTTCAAGAAGGAAAAGTCAGCATGTCAGTGGCTGAATCTTTGGGGAAGTAGATCCTAAGAAGATTAACATCCAGGAGGATTTTGGAATTAACCCACCAGTAGAAGAGAAGATAAAGAAGCAGAATTGGACAGAGAGAGGCACTGAGCTGTGATGTGACCTTAGCTGAGGCTTCTGATGACATATGGGAGCTCTGAGCTGGGATGACCCTTCAGGGATGTGCTGAGTTGGAGTGAGGGGACTGAGCCTTTATACCCCTGTGCTGATGAGTTATAGGAAGTGGGCTGCTCTGGGAAGGGATGTGACCCTGAGTGAGGTGGCTCTCTTCAGCTGAGGCCATTCCCAGAGGTGACTGGCATCCTGGGACAGTCTGCTGGCAGCACGCCTGGCAGCTGGATGGTGGGGGTGGTGGCCAGTCCATTCCTGAATGGAGGTCTGGGTGGCGCATTACAGTGTCCACTACAGTCCACACTGTGCCCTTCGGAATCACTGCATATATGTTCTCGGAGCAGCTCCTCCAGGACTCAATGGGAATTTCATCTCTTCCTGAGGAAAATTTGGAAGAGGACAGTTACGGGATAAATTATAGCCCCAGTCACTGCAGCTGGTTTCAGGGCTATAGCTGGTACCCCACCTTTCCCCTGCTCCCTCGAGCCTAGATTCCCTTCACCATCATCTAGTGCTTCTGCTGGTCTTGTTGGCTTAGCTGATGCCTTGTCTCTGAGAATCTGAGCCACTGGACATCATGTCTTTCTCAGAGGAGTGTTGCTGTATTTGTCCATTTACTGTCAAAATTGGGCAAGAAAGAATGAAGACATGCTCAAATGCATCACGGGGGCCTAAACATATTCTTCTCCGTCCCCATTCTGTAACAACAGCCCTACCTCCTCTTGCAGGTCAGGGTCTATTCCCCTTGCCAAGATGGTGACTCCTCTTCTGGACTGCTCATTCTTGCACACACGAAGTCCAAAGTGCCCATTACTCACAGTCCAACTTTTACTATCTTTCTTCAACGCCTCAACTCAACTTCCCAAGAGCCACCAAATTATACTGTTCCCATAATTAGTTTCTCAAATACCTGATTCATAACCCCAGCTAGTGCATCCCCCTCTACAAGCACATCATCCTATTTCATCAGGTAGGAAATCTCTGACAGTGGCCCTGCAACCTTGTGCCAGGGGCTGTCTGTGCTTGGCCCAACACCAGAGATGGGGTCCTTGTTGCCAGCCAGGTGGTAAGAGATCTAGTCCACACTTTCACTTCTTATACCAACAGTCATACTTGGGGTCCCCAAGGAGCAGACTCACATGAAGATTTTGTGTAAAAATTGATTGGGGGTGCTAATATTTATGAAAGGGAGGTTAATGAAACAGGGTTAGGTAGAGGGAGAAGTTGGGCTGTGCTGGCCTTACAACCGAGGCCTCAGCAGACCCTGTGGGGAGCTCCAAAATGGGTGTGCCCCTTCAGACATGTCCTGAGTTGGGGCAAGAGAGACACCTTTGTGGCAAACTGTCAGTAGATGTGGGCCCCCCACCAAGAAGGGGGCATGGCCTTGGGCAAGGCAGTTCTCTTCAACTTAGATAATCCCCAAAGGAGGCTGAGAGCTAAGGGTTGTCTGCAGGCAATGCTCCCAGCAGTTTAGGGGTATAAACCTTCATTCCTGAAGGGGGATCTGGGTGGTGCCTTTCAGCACCCACTACATGACTGAGGCCAAGGTCTAACATGATCAAAGAAGATGAGGATTGAAATCAAGGGTCATTGGATTTGGAACTCAAAAACCCAATGACTTCTGAGTTACTGAGTTGAAGGAAGCACTAGAAGGGGAATGTAAAAAAGAAAAGAAAAGAGAAGTTATGGGTCTCAGTTGCCCATAATTAAACCAAATTAAACCAAAGGCATTAGAATTTAGAGTTGCAAACTTGTAGGCTAAATAAATCCAGCAGACTTATTTTATTTTGTCTATATAATTTAAATAATTAAAACATTTTTTTAAAAAAGTTGAATGTTTAGCTTTTCTTGAAAAATCAAAGGTTCAGGTCACACTAGACCTGTATTCTGATGAGACAGTAATGATTTGAGCTGAATGATTTTGCCTCTTCTAAATGGAAACAGCACTCTCCAGTTGGCCACAGTCCCCACCCCTCCCTACTGTGCCTTACTCATGTACTATTGCCAAGTCTCTGTAAGGACTTGAGTTTGCAACCACTGTTTTATCTGCTTTGTGAATTGTGATATTGATTTAGCCCTCAATATATCATTGGGTTTTACCAACTGTAGGAGTTACATGGGATTTTATATTCATTCATTAATTTGAAATATTAATTGAAGATTTCCATTTTGCTGAGCCTCTGGGCTCTAAGGTACAGTAGTGAACAGAAGGGGTGAGCTCCCTGCTTACATTCTAGTGGAGAGGCAGACATTAAACAAGCCAGTCAATTAATGAACAATGACTTCAAATAGTTGTAAGAGAAGATCAACAAAGTTGTAAGAACAGATGAAGACAATCAGACAGAGAGCTGTGAAAGAGTGTAAGTCTGGGGCTTCGGAGTGGGAGTGGAGACTAATGGGATGTCAGGTAAGACCTCACATATGACAAGACGAAACCAACTGAGCACAATCTGGGGCTGGGGTGAGCATGAAAGACAGAGGGTCCAACAAGGGCACTGGCCCTGAGGTGGACATGAACTCGAGGTGCTCAAGCAGCAGAAGGAAGTCCAGTGTGGCTGGGCACCTGGGCACTGTGATGGGGGAGGCAATGAAGCCACAGAGGATGGCTGCCCCTGACCCCGCCCCCTCAGTAAAGCTGTAGAGGCCAGAAATGTGCACTTCATTTTAAGAAAAGCGGCAAGTCACCAGAAGGCTTTTAGCTGGGGAGATACATGATCATTTGTGTTTCCAACAGGGTCACTCTGGCTGCTGTGTGGAGGGTTGGTTTTCAAGGGGGCCAGGGGAGGAAGTAGGGAGACCAGCTAGGAGGCTACTGTGATAGCCCAGGTGAGAGGAAAATGGTTTGTAATGCCAGGGATGCTCTCCTGAAGGGTTTACAGTCAAGTCGGGAACATAGAATACTCGCATGCATGTGTGTGTGCACACACACACACGTACACGCTTAGCAAATAGGTGCAAACGCGTTCATATTGCATATAACAGAGCCTTGAGCACATCAGGTTGGAGGGAATGCTGATAAGTTCTAAGAGGAAGCTGCTGGGAAAGGTTTCATGATGGAGGTGACTTTGGAGTTGAAGGAGGCCATGTATTAGAGGAGGGGAAGGCATTCCCAGTAAAAGGAAAGGTGTGAGCAGAGGCCCAGCATAGGCAGGAAGTAGTGCAGGGGAGTGAGAAGAGCAAGGCGGGTCCAGGGTGTGCGCGGGTCCAGGGTGTGCACGGGCCAGGTGGGAGGTATGAGGGCATCGGAGGAAGTTGGTGGGCAGCTCAGACCTACCCAGTCCAATACACTGGCCACTAGGCACCCATGTCTACTGAGCACTTGACATGTAGCCAGTGAAACTAAGGAACTGAATTTGAAATTTAATTTAAATTCAAATTCAAATTTAAAACATGAAGCAATGAGGACCATTTTTTTTTCCCATTAAACAAAACTTCAGTGCTTTGGTAGGATTATATTTGACTTTAATCATTGAAAACCTAGCATCCAAACTGAGGTGTGCTGTATGTGTAGACTATACAGCAGATTTCTAAGACATGGCTTCAAAAAAGTAAAATATCTCATTAAAAACTTTATATTGATTACATGTCAAAATAAGAATATTTTTGATTCATGGATAAAATAAAATATGTTATTAACATTAATTTCATCTTTTTATTTTTTACTTCAAAAAATGTGATTACTGGAAAATTTAGCATTTCTATTTGACAGCACTGCTTTAGAGAGCCAAGGTGAAGAGATCCTGTAATTTCTCATCCAGTAATTCAGAGTTGACATTTAATCAAAGTCCTCAAGTAGTGATTGCTTATACCACCCCAGTCTTCATAACAATAATGCTCCATTAATTATCACCTCCTACAGTACTATTGGTTAACATTTATAGAATGCTTATTTATATAGTGTGGTTCTAAGTACTCTCCTTATACAGATACACGTACATTTAATCCTCAATGCAACATGCAGACCCATTAAGTACCCTGGCACGGATGACCAAATGGGATGCATTACTCCTGGTAGGAAGGACCAGGCAGGACCAGGGATAAGTTGCTGGAAGGCAGAGAACTGCTGGCATAGAAGTGAGTAAGGGTAGAGAAGATGTCAAAGTGAAGCCCATTCTGCTTGGAGAAGTGGCCCGGGGCTGGATTTGTTGAAAAAAATCTTGGCCCTCTTGGCCTTTGGGGGGGTGGGGTAATCCATTAGAAACATCAACTAGAAGAAGGAAGAGAGTCATTCCAGAACAATACTTCTTTATATCCCATCTTAAGCTGTGAAAAGAGAAATTTCCTGTTTATGAAAACAAAACAGGACTCCATTCTGGGGCTGTGATGACACCACCAACACCAGCTCCCAGACTTTTCCTCTTTTTCATCTTTACTTTCAGGGTAAAACTCCACTGTGATCTGTATCATACACGGTGACACAAAGGGACGCCTGCGACCTCACCCATAGACCCAGACACAAGCACGTGGGTCAAAGAACTCCTTTGGCTTTCCTGCTAAAGTTTCCACCTCCAACCATTGTACCCCGGAAGGAATGACCCAGGTTGGGTTAACGACAGCGACTTCCTCTTGCAGCCTCCAAAACACAGTGGACGCTTGCTCTCCGGTCCCCAGCGGGGCATCGGGGCAGAGGAAAAGGTGATGAAACAGCCTCTTGTCAACTTCTCCTCATTGTTGTGGTGAGAGGACATTACAGCTGCATTTCCTCTGCAAAGGGCAGGCGGGAGAAAGGAGCAGACAGGCACACAGGTGTCCTTTTCCTGACCACAATCGGCTGGGACACAGACCATCAGTCCCCCGACACTTTCTTCAGCTGCTTTGAGAAGCCGATGGCTTTATCCTGCCAGACCCTCAATTCGTGCCTTGCTCAGAACACCATGTAACAGTCCTGCTGACTTTTTGCTGGACATGCACAAGTCTTTTACTTTAGGAGTCATAGTGAAGCCAAATTTGAACAGAGTGCTTATAATATGACATTGAACCATGGGACAGTCTCAATATTCAACCACTTTTGATCTGCAAAATGGTAATTTCATAGATTTTTAACCTAATAACATCTGAAACCGGAGGGAGGGGATGGGATAAGTTGAGGGTATGGGATTAACAGATGCACACTACCACATATAAAATAGATAAACAACAAGAATTTACTGTATAGCACAGGGAACTATTTTCAATATCTTGTAATAAACTATAATGGAAAAGAATGGAAAAAAGAATATAGATATATACATATATATGCATGACCGAATCACTTTGCTGTACACTTGAAACTAACACGATATTATAAATCAACTATACTTCAATAAAAATAAAATAAAATAACATCTGAAACTGTGTGTGCTGTAGCCTAGTGGGAGCTTCCACATTTTATAGAGATTCCTGAATGACATGGTAAAATGCCCAGTTCCCCCCAGATTGTGTTATATGGAAGTTTTTTTCTTTCTTGTTTTATTTTGTTGTATTTTAAATGCTGGAAAGAAAGAAGTGTAGAGAGAAAAAGGCATGGAAAAATAATTGTAGGAGGTAAATTAATTATAATTGCCAGATAGCTCTTAAGACTGTCTGAGTTATGGAAATGGTAGGAACTGGCAAAGGCTGGCTTTATCAGAAGGATGAAGACAAGGACACTGCAAAGTAAACTGGAAAGCCTTGCCAATGCAGATAAGTGATGAGGAGGGAATAGAGAGGCTTAGGGCAACTTAGTGAAGAGGAGTAACGAGCTTTCTGTCGCTCCTCCGTCATGCTCTGGGTGACAGCCCCGGGGGCGGGGTTGCTGGGGCGCTATCCCCGGGCCGATGGGAGTCAGTGTGGGAGGGCCCTTCCTGCCTGGTGACTCCATGGCCGCACACGCTCCTGTGCTCCCGTAGTCCAGCAAGAGCTGGTCATCCTCCTGTCTCTGAAGGGCTTTCTCCACCAGCCTTGTAAATGAGGTCCAGCTGGGGAAGAGAGCAGAGTAAAGCCAGCCGCTGGAAGAGCTGGTTTTACGTAGCTTTGGCTATGATGGAACGAAAGGTCAGCTTTTCGCTGTGCACAGCATATCAACGCGTGTGCCCTCCGTCAGGAAGCGGGCCCTGGGGTGAGAACACCTTGCTGCTCAGATGGTGGGTTTTTCCATCACTCGGGGTTTGACCTTTCACATTATTTTGGCCAATCATTAGTGCTGAAGATTGACAGCTGATCATAAAGCCTTACTTTTGAAGAATTCAAATCCTTAAATTAGTTTCCTCTCGCTTGGCCTCATAATTGTCATTCTCTCGTTCTGTCAATCATTTAGTAAATCTTTCTCAAATCTCTCACCATGCCAAGAGCTGAAGACACAGTTTTTGCCCTTATGAAGTCAAATATTGAGATACAGCTCAAGCGAAATGGTGAGATTTACCAAGGAGGACGATGAACTTTAAGTTTGATACCTTGGCCCTGTCCGCCAGGGTGGCCGCGTGGACAGAGCATAGTGATGGCGGCTGGGCAGGGGCATTGCTCCAAGTGGAGCCAAAGTCAGTGTCAGGACAGACAGTTCAAAAACCAGGTTACTGATTAGAGGCTGTACAAACCGAGAGCCCCAGAGGATGGCATATCCAAGCTGGGTTTTTTTTTCTTTGGGTTTTTTTTTCTTTAACACACAGATGTTTAAATATTTTTATGATTAAATCTATTTTTCCTTTGTGATTTCTTCCCTTGCTTTTAGGTTTAGAAGGTTCTTTCGCATTTACAGGTTTAGAAAACAGATAAACATTCACCTGTGTTTTCTTCTAGTTAAGAAAATGCAGGATGGGGAGGGATAAATTGGGAGTTTGGGATTAACATATACACACTACTATATATAAAGCAGGTAAACAACAAGGACCTACTGTATAGCATAAGGAACTATACTCAATATCTTGTAATAACCTATAATGGAAAAGAATCTGAATAAGAATATATATATATGTATAACTGAATCACTTTGCTGTATACCTGAAACTAACACAGCATTGTAAATCAACTATATTTCAATTTGAAAAAAAGTGGAAAAAAAAAAGAAAAAAAATACAGTGAGCTATATCTCAACCAAGAATTTCCTAAAAAAATGAATTTGATATATTCAGAGACACACAAAAAAAGAAAATGTAAAACTGATATTTGAATATCCAAGTGATAACCTTCCGAAGACATGAAGAGATGCAGGTTAGTGCTCAGGTGTGAGTCGGGTTTGGGCCTTATCAGCCAGCATAGGAGTGAGAGAAGCAGGGCCAAGGTCACAGCTGGGAGAAGAAATCTTTCTGCGCATCAAGAGGAAGAAGGTTCAAAGAAGAAGACGGAGACAGACCAGGCAGGAGGACCCAGAGGAAAATGTTGTAGAAACCATGAGGAGGGGATTTGAGAAGAGAAGGGTAAATACATGCCTAGTTTAGCTGCACAGCCCATTTCAGATGAGACAGGAAGAAGAAACTGAAGAACAGAGAGGCTGCATGAGTAATCACTCAGAGGGTCAGTGGCAGTTTGGGACCAATGCTGGGTGACCGAGACAGCTCTGACTTCTATACGCTTTTGAAGCTCACTGGTCTGTTTCACCTGAACCTGCTCGCTACGGAGAAGCCAGAGCTACTTCAATGGAAGGACCCAATTACTTTGTTGTTAATTAGGAAATATACATATAGAACAATGTAGGAAATAAACAATGTGAAAACTAAAGAACAGGGTTGGGACCAGGGTCAGGTGAACCTAGGGAGCATTTAAAGAGGCACCGAATGCCTGCGCTGCTAAGTACATAGATGGGCTGATATGTGATGACTATAAGCCCGATTCTAAAGGAAGTTAGGCTTTAAGAAGTCACTTTTCAAACTCAAGATTGTTTAAAAAAAAAAAAGTGACACGAAAAGATAGCTTGTCCCAAAATGCATGAAAACAAACAAACAAACAAACAAAAAACTTCTAGAATCACAATCTTACCTGTACCAGGAGAATATCCATGAGGAAGTGTATCTTTGTCCTTCAGAGCTACGGATATCGTTATGACCCATCTCTGTATTCCCTAGACATGGATGGGGAGGTGGGAGAAGGAGCTAAGGAAGTCATAACAACATGTATGTTACCAGCTAGCTTAAAGGATACACGATCTCATATTAACAAACAGAATTCTTGCTGTGCAAAGCCACTCAAAATTGAACTGGCTTTTAACTCACCTAACCAGGGCACTGAGTCATCTAGAGTTAGATCTGAATTCTATTCCCAGCTCTGTAACTGGCTATCTATGTGACCTTGGAAAAGACACATCCTTTCTTTGGGGCCTCAGTTGTCCTACCTATAACATGAGTGGATTGCATTAAATGATCTCCAGGGTCCCATTCACTTTTAGCAATCTACAGTTAGGGAAACCAAAAGATTAGAAAAAAATTCAGAACTCTCCTGGAAAAAAAGCTAATTTGGGGACTCTGTGTTTCAATCCTTCAAAACAGACTGCATCTTACATTTATAATCTTGTGACATTTTTAGATGCTTATGATTCCCCAGATTCCATATGAACAAGATGCATGGTGTTTCATCTGCCCGGCTTGGTGTTTGGTAGTGGATACGGAGCCAGGATATGAGGGTAGCGTGTTATTGTTTTGCACATTTATGATAGCTGGTTGCATTTGTTATAAACAACTCTGTTCTATTTAGGGAGCTGGTGATCAATAAGGCAGATAATATTTTCATCATATTCAAAAAGACTAATGTTGTGAAGACAGCCTGTTGAGGGGGCCTCTGTTTTCTTAGCAGGTTTACAATTTCCTGCAGACTGTCTCCCATCCAGACTCTTTTCTTTGCTGGGTCTGTCCTCCGTTCCAAGCACCAGAAGAATCATACTCTGTCATTTGTTAACGTTGGAGGAAAAAAAAAGTGTCACTTCTGGTAGAACTAGGGGAAAAAAAAAATCATGGCAAGATTTTCTTTTTCCATATTTCCAAACAGTGGGGGGAAAATACTGGAATGTTTGCCTTGAATTTTGTGTTGTCTTGGCTGCAATGAAGAGAGAGTTTCTTGAAGGCAAAAAATCTGTCTTTTGTCCTATTATTGCCATCTTCAATCACAGGGAAATCTGTTCTAGTTGGCGGTTTTGCATGATTACTTTTTTCCCTCAAATCTGTCATTTGTACCAGTTGTGGAGTTTCTTGACTCATATGTGGACTTGAAGCGCATGGTAGAGAAAGCAGTTGTGACTCACAACAGATCAGAATTCTCTTTTTCTTCTCCCCCATTCCTCCTCTCCACGGCGGGGTCTGGGGAAACCCTGAACCGGCTCGGGATTATAGCTGTGTAGATGAAGGATGCTCAGCCGCATCTCAGAAGCTTCTTTCCATTTGGGGCAGAGAGCTCAGGACAGTCCACACACCACAGAAGCACCCAGCAGGTCCCTCTCCACCCCTTTTGTCTAAGTTGAAAATCACTTTTTAAACAGACATAGGGGCATAAAGTATCGTTATCATTTTGGCGATTCTTTTCTGGGAAAATAACTTGTTTTTCTATTCAGGCCTATGGTAGAGTGCACTTGAATCCTTTCTAACTCAGTTCCTTGGACCCTTGAGTCTCCTCTTTGCCTTTCCTTTCTTCCTTATAAAGCCCAAAGTGATGAGACAGGTGGCTGTTTTAGGAGGTGGCAAAGCAAGAACGTTCCCCTATTCATTCCCTACTGTTCCCCACTAGTAAGACGCCCACCAGAATTTTGACTGGAATTTCCTATACTTTTAAAATAAACCATAGTATGTATATTTTTGCTAAGATCATTTTCCTTGATGAGATCGTCTTAAATATAATGGCTGGTACATACTAGTTACTCGGTAATGTTTGTTAAATGAATGAATGAATAAATACATGAATAAGGGGTAGGGCATTGTATGGCTCCACCCGTTGGCTGATTTTGTGGGAAACCAGGGAAAGATTCGTGGCCTCCCAGGCTGGGAGGGAGGATGTGGCAGCGTGCCTTGCCTGTGAAGCACTCCGGGTGAAGCAGTGCTTTACAAGATGGAAGGAAATTGCGAGGCAAGAACAAAGAAGCGGCGAGAGAGGATGGTTACCTCCTGATCCCTCGCACCCTGGCATGGGGCCAGATTCAGGGTTTTCAGAAACAGGTGGAAAATTCCACAAAATGAGTTGATTTGCTTTTTCCAAAACAAAACTCTGATTCAGTCGATGTGAATTAAGTTCAAGGCAGTGGTTCATATTTCTATTTGAGTTGAATATGTTTATTTAAAAAGTCCTTAAGACACGTGAAGAGGTCTCAGATAGTGAAGGACTAAGAAGGCGGCCACAGATCCCAGGGCCTTGACTTCTCAGAGCTTAGGAGTCAGGATTGAGAAGGAAGCTCTCTTCCATCCAGAGGCAGGAGCTGTTGAGCTCCGGCTGCTCCCACGCCTGGCCTGGGGCTGGGGCTTCAGGACTTGGCTCTGAGCTGGCAGCGTGGGGTGCCCTGGGTCAGGCAGTGACTGAGTGTGTAGTAGAAGTGGGAACAGAAAGAGGTTGCGTGGGAGCTGGCTTAGGAGAGAGTCAAAATCTGGCAGGTTGCAGTTTGAGGAAAGTGGCTGGCTTTGGGTGTCTTCAGGGAAACAAAGGCCGGAGGGAGGATGGAGCAGAGATTCTGGTCTGTTGGGTTAGCGACAGCTTTATTCAGAGCCTCAAGTGGCTCTCTGAGGGTGGAGTTCCTTGGCTGGGAAGCTTAACAGTTTCTCAGAACTTAATGGTTTTCTCTGAAAGTATTCTCAGAACTCCAAGCCCCCGTATTGGATTCTGTCCAATTTTTATGGTTCTTTGGTAGTTAAAATGGCCATACCCTTTCTTCTTCTTCTTCTTTTTTTGCTCCTAAGGGACTAGAGAATAATTCTCATTCCTCCAAATAAAACTCCCTGTCTTCATTTACTCATCATTTATTCTTTTGTCATTAATTCATTCATCTTTCAACATAAAATCTCTGAATTCAATGAGAGAATATTTGATGGCCTTCTTTGAGGCTTCTTAGGAACCCTGAAAGAAGAGATCATCTTAGACTTGCTTCTTTTCATTTAATCTTCTGAGGCTTTGTATTTCCCAGGTCATGACCTGAGGCTCTGATCAAGATTAGAATCATTGGAAAGCAGAGATGTATTGATGTCTTAGCTAGAAATATTGGATGCCAAGCCAACATGACCAAGGACTTTGTCATTAGTTTTTCTCTAGCTCCCTTATAGCTTCATAGCCTTGCGACTTTATTTTGTGGAATTTCCCTAATGGAGACAGAAGAGGCACTCATTTGCATTTTCCCCATGGAAATCAGAGCCATGTGGTCTGTCTCTATGGGACAAAGAAGCAAGTACAGAGACATAACTGCAGTGAATAAAGATGATGTGTTTAATGGACTTGGTGAGATCTCTGATATGCTCCAGAAATTTATCTTGTTGTGTTAGTAGACCCTCCAACTTGCAGTTAGTAAGGTAAATTTGATACGTGCATGGCACTTTGTAGTTGACAAAGCACTGCCAGGAGGATTTATCTCATTTAAGCCTCACAGTAATCCAGTAGAGCCAATATTATTATTTCTCCCTACTTTATGGTGAAGAAATAGGCTCAGAAATGGTTTATCCAAAGTCACACCATTGGTTTTGGACATTGTCAAGGTTCAGACCCAGGACTGCTGGCCCAGACCCTGTGTTCTGTCACTGGCCCAGATAGTGCTGTCCTGCCTGATGCTACCACTGCAACTGATTTCCCCTCATCAGACGTTCAGGGCTTCAGAGGTAGTTTGAGTAGCAGGTTACAATTGGGGAGAGACAAAATACCTGGCCATGAGTAGAGATAAAGGAAAGGGAACCATACAAAGAGGTAGCAGCAGGAATGGGGGTAACTGGGTTGTTGGTCTTTTATTTTTTGTTCTTCCTAATTCCAAGCTGGTCTTGGTGTTTTATCAAATGTCCGGGCAGCCCCATCTCTTGCCTTCTAATTGTTGGCTTTCCATATTTGTATGGAGAACCAACCCATTTGGAGAGATCCATTTCTCCTATGGCTTTGGTCTGCATTGCGAAAGATTATGACTCCAAGCAGCTTTTGGTTTTGTTTTAATTTTTATTAAAGACACTAAGGTGATAGTTTTTTTTTTTAACTTTAGAAAATTTGGAAAATATAGAGAAATAGAAAAAAGAAAAATTAAAATCAGCTACACTCTGCCCACTTAGGTAATATTTGGTTCTGTCTTCTTCCAGCCATTGTTCAATTTCTTCTTTTCTCTCTGCTGTGTCTAATTGTATACACCAGATAGGCATTTTAATTTACAAGGTAGAGGGCAACTTAACACCCCAGCTTAGTAGAGTACACTATTTAAGAAACGTTCCCTATTTTCACACGGTCTTACAGAACATGTTTTTTTATCCCTCACCTTATTCCACAGTGTAGTTTTACCATAATTTTTAAAATAATCCCCTACTTTTGGACATTAAAGTTGTTCCTGATTTTCTCCTGTTATAAATAGACCACTTCCTCCCAGCTGGTCACTCTCAGCTCTGCTGCCTGTTCTTATAACTGGGCTCCAACTTTGTCCTTTGTCATTGAACCTCCACCGGGTGCCCCATTTCTGGGAACAGTGTCCCTGCTTGGTTTCCTGCTTGGGGCCTCGGTTCCTTCCAGGGACTGGACTCCTGTCTCTGAAATCCAGTCTCTCCCTGGCCGGGTCTCTGTCACCTGCTACCGTACCTGCCATGTGGGCTGCCGACACCCCGACTCTTGTCTGCCACCCGACACTCCTGGGCGACCATCTGCCTGGCCCCACTCCAGTACGCTTGTCACATCTTTAGGTCTTGATTTTCCCCGCTCAGGTGTGATCTCAGGCCTTGGAGGGAGGGGAGAGAGTGGGGCAGGCACTTGGGAAGGGGAGGGGTATGCAAATGTGTGAGTGAGTGGGCATGGGGACGGCAGCAGCTGGGTGGAAGTGGTGGCTTATGGACGGGGGGCCGGGCGGGGAGCAGGAATCCAGGACATACTAGACAATTTACATTTCCCCTACTGCCCCTGTTCTCTCTCATATCTGGGCCTTGGATATCATGTTACTTGGCTTGGAACATTCTTTCCTCTCAGCCCAACTACCAAATCCTCATCCTTCAGGTCTCAGCTTAGATCAGAGATTCCCCAGCTTTCATGAGCTTTAGGCCAAGGGAAATCCCTAGCAATTATTCTGATTAAGTAGTTAGGTCTGAACGATGTAGTATAAGTCATTATACCTTAATGCCTTAGTAACCATTTGAAAAATAATTCTCACAAATAGAAGGAAATATAGTACTTAAAATTCATTCTTAGATAACCGCAATTACCTACTCATGGGATGTACAGAGGTGCTGGACAGTATCCACCTTCTGAAACTTTAGGATCAGATTAGACACTGCATTTGATTTTTACGCAAGTGTCTCTTTTATCACAGCAAATGCTGAAAAAAACAGCTTTCTAGATATATCCTTGAAAGGAAAGCGGTGTGATCTAATGTGGAAATAGATACTATCTCAAGCCAGTAGTTCATGTTGTATCCGGCAGATGGAGGGTAGTGCTGTGTGACGCTCAAAGACTTTAAATATCCCCAGAGCCCTGTGAGTTTGTTGTGATGGTCTGGGCTCTTTGGGCTCACCGCCGAGCATTGTCTGCTTACTTGTCTCTTTCTTGTTCACTTGTAAGTCCCACGAGGACAGGGAGCATATCTGTCTTGTTTATCTGGAAGAGTGCTGGCATGCAGGAGGTGCTCAATAAATGCCCATGCGGGGCTTCCCTGGTGGCGCAGTGGTTGAGAGTCTGCCTGCCAGTGCACGGGACACGGGTTCGAGCCCTGGTCTGGGAAGATCCCACATGCCGCGGAGCAACTGGGCCCGTGAGCCACGATTACTGAGCCTGCGCGTCTGGAGCCTGTGCTCCGCAACAAGGGAGGCCGCAATAGTGAGAGGCCCGCGCACCGCGATGAAGAGTGGCCCCCGCTCGCCGCAACTAGAGAAAGCCCTCGCACAGAAACGAAGACCCAACACAGCCAAAAATAAATAAAAATAAATAAAAAATTAAAAAAAAAATGCCCATGCAGTGGAGGAACAGAGCCCATCAATTTCTCATGCCTGATCTCTCTACAAGGCAAGGTTGGAGGGTTTAGAAGCAAACTAGCTGAAGTGCTGGGTTTGGTGAGTGCAAGGACAGCATTCCCAATGTAAAAGGCCTGGCGGATGATGAGGGGAACTAATCAAGGTTATAACAGGGACATATACAAGGGATACAACGCCATGTGCTAAGGAGAATGCTGCCGATTACAGAACGAGGGTGAGGGAGTGCAAACCACGATAAGAAAAGCCCAAGGAGAGGATGAAAAGAAGATTGCACAAGAGGTCAAGACAGATAATGAGAAACGCTTCCCATACATAAGGAATGTCCGCTCAGGGAGGACGGTGGCGGCGCTTCCTCCAAGATAGAGCAAAAGCAATTTATTGACAGACACAGTTTCTGAAAATTAAATGAATCTTTGCCTTGGTATGCTCACAAAAGAAGGGCAGAGGACAGACCCCACAAAGACACAAATTTCCCAAGGGACAGAGAAGAAATATCATGGAAGGCAAGAAGAGTGAGTGGAAGAGAGAAAAAAAAAACACCCTTATTTTCATAGTATGGTTGTGATCTTCTGGGGCTGGCAATTGAGGAAACCGATTTCTTATCGCTGGCCCTGCTGGCCCCAAAGCTGCCAAGCGTTTGGTGCCCACATCAGTCCCCAGGGACTCATTTTGGTCACTTTCTGTTCCTGGGTCTGAGGCGGACTGCTCCAAACAGGCTTTCTTGCCAAGTCAGGGCAGTGAGAAAGCTGCACTTTGAAGTTGCTATTAGTGTCTTCCTCGGCTGATTTCTATAAGGTATTGTTTTCCGGTAAAGGAGGAATAAGGGAAATACTTAAACAATAACTGCTCTGAGGGAGTGTGTACAGGGAAATCATTATCTCTTATTGTGCCAATAAGTTCCAAGGCAACAAGCCAAGCTTTTCTTAGGCTGATGGAGACCGGGAGGCAGCTCTGAGGTCGAAACCCGTACCAAGTACGCGGAGTTTGTGCGCGACGCCTCCTAGAGACTCCCAAACTGTCGGAGGTGGATTTGACACCAACTGTTTTGCTCCTTGTGGGGATTATGGTTTTAAACTCTGTTCTTCAAGGAGAGAAACGAAATTCTCACAATGGCAATAAAACGTAAGAGCTGATGTTACCGAGCTCTTGTTCCGTGCTCGGCGTTGTAATAAACACTTGCGTATAATCTCATTTAAAACTCATTAAACAGTCACCTCCATTTACAAATGAGGGATCTGAGAGCAGGATTCACCCGAGGCCGGCTTGTTTGCAAAGCTTAGGTTTTGCCTGGGAAGCGATGCTGAGACCATCCAGCCAGCCCAGTTAGGTTTCCTATTTCCTGAGCACGTATTATGGGTGAACAACGTTTTCAGCATTGAGGTGGCCACGCAGAGGAGAATGATGTGTTCTCCTCTGAGCCCTCCCCTCGAGGAATTTACCGGGAAGACAAAACTAACTCAGAAGAAAGAAGCATCAAATGAGGGGCTAAACCGGGCAGGCTGGAAATAAGTACAATTTCAGAAAAAGTTTTAGAGCGTGGCTATGTTATTACAAATCGGAAAATTGATCTCAGATTTTAGAAAAAAAGAAAATAGGATACAAGCCATATTTAGGCTTAATGATATAGAGGAATAAAGGATTTGGAAATATAGTATACTCCTTTGTTTTTTTAAGAGGCGGAAATTAGGGGTCAGGATGATTGTCACACGATTTTACTGGTAGATATCTGTCTCTGGTGGTCTGTATTCTAACATTTACAACTAACTTCCAGACGGACTCGTGACTCCTGGCCTGGCTGCCAAGAACCAGAAAACGCAGGGGCTGATGAAGCCCTTGCCCAGCATCCTAAGGTGAGACTCTGTGCGTGAGGTGGAGGATGGTGAGGAGGAGGAAGCCCACACCAGGGGGAATCATAATAGGATGCTAGTCTGTTATCTGGAAACATTTCTAGAACACTGATCGTGGTTAGAGCAATTACAATAAGAGACGCTCTCTTCTCTGGTCTCAACATTTAGAAATGTCAGGTCCAGGTTGGGGGTTGGGAGTTCCCAGCAGTTCTCATCTGAATCTTTGTGCTTGATTTCTAGTTTGAGTAAGAGGTGTCTGGGCTCAACTGGCGTGGCTTCCGGTTTCAGTTGTCTGATACTCAGGGGAGGTCTTCTCAATCCTGCATCCTTGAGGTCTTAGTGGCCTTCGCTGAAAGGAGCTGATTGACATGGTTTGGTTTCCAGGCACCGGGTAGCTTGCTTCCCACTGCTGTTCCCAAATGTCTTTACATTCAGAAGTCACGTGTTGGACATTCTGCCTTTGGAGATTCCTTCCCTAGGCTAAGTGTGCCATCTCCCTGTTACAGATGAAACGCTTAGGAGGGTGAATGTTTGTGTGAAGTAATCGATCAGAACTTTTCCCAGGAAGTGAGAGATAATCAAAGTACCCGCATTGTGGAGTATGGGAAGGGAGGGGGTGGCAGTTGTGTGGGGAGCTGCGATGTATGAAGCGGGATCTTCAACAGCTCATAGAGGCCAGGTTCCCACAGGGAAAAGGCAGGCGGGTCTGCTCGGCTTCTGTAAGAGCATCTTGTAAGTGTTGCTTCCCTGGAGAGGCTGCCCAGGTAAAAGGCACCTTCGTGATTAGGCTGAGGCCTCGGGGCTGCTCTAGGAATCCAAACGTTAGAAGGTACAGAAGGGAAATAGCACTTGGAAAGCAGGATTCCACGGTGGCAACAGGATGCAGGGTTCATTTGTAGATTACGTCAAAGGCCACCAGGGTATGGCTTCCTCATGGAAACACAAACCTGGACGCAGGGACAGACATGTTTAGACTTTTAAACAAGTTCTTCCTGATTATAAAAGTAACCCTTAATCCTTGTAGGAAAACCGCAAAAATATAAAGAAAAAAATCCTCATCCAGGATTTCATTTAACATAAACATAGTTAATATCCTGGTGGTTTTCTATCTTTTACATATATATATCTCGTATATTTATATGTTAAATTATATTTATACTATATATTTTGTAACTTGCTTTTCAATTAATGTTGTATTGAGCATTTATCACTAAAATTCTTCATCAACGTAACATAGATTTACTAATATAATTTTAAAGTATTTATCCATATGGTGTACCATAATTCATTTGACTATTTCCCCATTGTTTAGCATTTAGGTTATTTTAATTTCTAGATGCACAAATATTTGTCAACATTTCTAATAATTTTTTTAGATTAGATTCATAGACTTGGAATTACTAAAACAAAGGACACCAATTTGTTAGTATATAGTAAAAAATAAAAAAAGAACAGAGGGAGAGATAATAAGGGATAGAGAGAAAGAGAGGAAGGAGACAAGGAAGGAGAGAAAGGGAGATGGAGAGGAAGGGAGAGAGTGAGAAAATTAAAATATCCTTAATTCTACTATCCAAAACAGGTCCATCCCTAACACTCTTGTGGTCTGAGGCAAGCGTATAAGTGAAGATCCACATACCATGTTTAGAAAGTTGAGAAAGTCTAAATACTTAGAAGTTATAAACCCAGCTGACAGACTATTAAATATCTTCTATCCTTATGTTTGAAACAGTCTGAAAGTACAGGTTCAAGTTTAGAGTTCTGGACTTGTTGAAGTCCTGAGCAAGAGTGTGGTAGCCTGGGGAGAGCTGACCCCAGGCTCCTGGCCACCTCCTGTCTCATCCCAGCCATGACTCAAGCCTTCACCACGAGGGGCCTGGGGTGCACGCGTGGATGCTGCAGTCCCAGGTGCAAGCACCATCTGCACCCCTGCAAACAGCTCCCTCCTGGCCACCCGTTGCGTCTGGGGTGTGCTCACCAGTAACACAATCTACTCAGGGAAAAGGACTCAGGAAGCTTGTGCAGCCCTGGAAATGGGAATTCCAGGGTCTTGGGTTTTAGAGTGTGTACTAGAAGGAGAATGAGCTAGGGCTTCAGGTGGGTTCATCCCTTTCGCCTTGCAGAGTTTCTGCCTCAGGGAGAGGGGCAGATTGCAGAAGGGCCGGAGTGAAGCCCTCTAAATTATGGGGCTCTGGGAAAGACCCAAGCCTAAGGGTAGTTAGTATAGAGCCAAAGAAAATCAGAACCAAAAGTTGGGAATTTATCCTTCCAAATACATTTCCACACACACACACACGTACCTGCACACCCACAGGTAAGATTATTCTGTACATGCTATTTTATTTGGGGTTGGCCAAAAGGTTCATTCTGGGTTTTCCATAACATCGTATGGAAAAACCCGAACGAACTTTTTGGCCAACCCAATACAATCATCTTAAAAACCAGAAACCTTGTGAACATATTTCCAGGTTGTTCAATACATACGCATGAACACGTTTACTAAGATTTTGTAAAGTCTCTTCCAGTAAGATGCTCATCAGTTTAAACCACACCCTGGCCCACACCAAGCATTTAATGTCTGTTTAATTGCTAATGTGATAAGAAAAATGGTGACATTTTATTGAGTTATAGGGAAGTTGAACACGTTTCCATATATTCACGAATCAGTCTGTTTTCGACACACTGTCTCTTCACATCTTTGGCCTATGGATTCAAAGGCGTTAGAGAATGCTTTCAAAGCCTGTAGAAAGGAGAGATGGCGGAGGGCTATTAATGGATGAGGAGCTGGGCACCCCATCCTCACTGCTGGTCAAGAACTATTGCTTTGCTGGAGAGCACGGAGGCATGGAAGAGTCCCCAGAGGGACACGAGAGGAAGCAGGCGTCTCTGTGTAGAAGCACGAAGGATATTGGGCTTGAAGCTCCTACTATCAGGGGCACGAGACCTGCCTTCACAGAGGAAACGCTACTTGTCTCCTGACCCCTGGCCATCTTAGGGCTTCCTATATCATGATTCTGTCCTTCTCCCTTAGGAAAAGAGAATTTGGCTTGTGACCTTGAGGTTATTCGGAGCACGGAAGGTAATTACGTCTGGAACACACTACCCCGGGGGCAGGAATCGTTTCAGCCCTTCCCTCATCCTGGATTGCAGGAAGACAATACACGACAGATGTCGGCTGATGACCACGTGTGAGGCATTCAGGTAGGAAAACGTTATTCTCTGAGAGTTCATTTGTTTCGTGGGATCCTATTTGTTTGTGCGAGGAGGACTCCACAGATCCATCGTCTGGAGTCACCCGCATTTGCCAGCAGGAGCAGCTTGGGCACTTTCCTGTTCAGGAGCCCGTCCGCGGGGGTGGTGCACCAGCCACTTCCAAATGTGTAAAGCGTTTCCTGTGTATGATGACTCTCTTCTTGGGTTGCATGTAGGGGTTGACACCATCAGTGCTTTTATGATATCTTGCACTGCTTCCTGCATGAATCTTCCCTGACGGTCTTAAAGACTCCTTGGGGGCAAGTCTCTGTCTGTTCGATTCTTGATCAGCTTTGTTGGTGGCGGGGCCATAGGAGCTGCTCCTTCCCCGCCTTGCTGTCTTTTATGCCCAGGGAAGCTCCATTTGTGTAACACACCTGGCCTCCTTCTGCCTCCTCACTCACTCTTCTCCAGGAAAAGGGGGATGATCCATCTGCTTTGTAAATTTGAGAGAAATTTCTCCCTCCTTCTTCTTGGGATCCAGCTGCCCGCATGAAGCAGGTGTTCTGCTCTGCCCCTCCTCCCCTAACCCCCATGCCTTGGGTTTTACAAGACAGGCTTCCTATGTGCGTCCTTTGGGGAAGGGATGGTTGAGGAGTAAACTTGAAATTGAGGAATTATCCCGTCAACCCCATAAGATCTGCAACTCACCCCTTAATGGGTGTATTTCCTAATGAGTATTTATCAGAATGCTTTTACTCCATGAATGATAGGACGTGTTATCAGGAAAAGAAAAGGAGGCTGTAGTCATGTAAAATTGGAAAGATCTATGTTAAAGTTAAACCAGTCTACATACTGCAGGACTTCTCAGAGCCTTGAGTGTACTAATGTGCATTTTGAATCATGTGGGGAGGCTGGGGGACTATGGTATGGGATAGTATTTAGCCCCTGGAGCTACTTAGCAAAGTTACTCCTGTGCCTGAAGCTCATTTCTGCCTTAAAGTCTTTGATGTTTCTCAGAACCTACAGTGAAAGGCAGCAATTTATAATCATAAGCCATCAGGTTGGAATCTGACCCCCAATGGGGAAATGTCATCACTAGGATAGATATAAAGTATGTGGCAGGGAAGGAGGCCCATGGCATTCATAATACAGGCTCCTTCCTGGGAAAACCTCAGAAATAGAGGGGCTAAGGGATGAGGCAACAATCTTGTGATAAACTTGTGCAGAGGCCAGATGGGTGGACCAGACCACAGACAGGTGCAGAGGGAGAGGGAAGACTTACCTCTGTCCTTCAGGTGTTTTCAGTTGAAAATCCCTAGGTCAGTGGTTGCCCAGGTGTGTGACCTGGGCCAGAAGCATGAGTATCACGTGGGAGCTTGTTGGAAATGCAAATTCTCTGGCTCCACCCTGGCTCTTCTGAATCTGACACTCTAGGGGTGAGGCCCAGCAATGTGGTTTAATAAGACCCCGGGGGATTCTGACACACGCTTAAGTTTGAGAACCACTTGGTTTATATAATACCCAAGTCTGTATCCTGATTCAGTAAGAACCTCTACGTCTCACATTTCTATAATCAAAGACTCTGGTCACTACCAGTTTCAAGATGAATTGTGTGAACAAAGGGACCTCAGAAATTTGAAAAACCACATGGCATAGAGGGAAGAACTGAGGGCCTGAGATAAGAGACCCCAATTAAAGCATTGGTTGCTGAGGGCCTCCAACAATTCATTTCATTTTCCTTGTCAATAAGGTTGAGAGATTAAAACCTGCCCTGCATGGCTCACCAGAATGTGTAAAAGGTAATTGAAAAATAGAAGTAAAGTTACTGGACATCTGTAAAGTGCTTCATGTGTGTAGAGATTGATGTTGGGTCGATACTCTGTGAATCTGATTTAGGCAAAATACAGTCTCCCTTTCCAATGAATAATTATAGTTTCTGTACAAAATCCAAAGTTGTTATGGATTCAGGCATTGCTTTTACACTGAGACTTCACCTTACAATAATCACTTGGGTTTTAATGAGACTATTGGGAGAGATTTCCCTCCAACATCCATCATGAAGGATATTTGCTTTAGCAAGGGAAGGTGTCAAATATCTGTGTCAAATTATTCTTTTTTTTTTCTTGTTTTTTGTTTTTATATTTATTTTTTTGGCTGTGTTGGGTCTTCGTTTCTGTGCAAGGGCTTTCTCTAGTTGCGGCAAACGGGGCCCACTCTTCATCACGGTGCACGGGCCTCTCACCGTCGCGGCCTCCCTTGTTGCGGAGTACAGGCTCCAGACGCGCAAGCTCAGTAATTGTGGCTCACGGGCCCAGTTGCTCCGCGGCATGTGGGATCTTCCCAGACCAGGGCTCAAACCCGTGTCCCCTGCATTGGCAGGCAGATTCTCAACCACTGTGTCACCAGGGAAGCCCTGTATCAAATTATTCTTGATGTCATCTTTAGCTTCTCCTTTAGAGAATAAAGAGAAAATGTGGTTTCTCCCTTTTAATGCCATTTTCCAAACTGAACCCTCGGTAATGAAGATGGAGGAAATCAATAAATCTTTCCCCGGGAATGGTGACTATCATCACTTCTGTGTCTTTTGCCACTGTATAGATTGCTCATGTCATCAGCAACTATAACTGACTCTCCCACCTCACTCTCCCCAGCCACCCAAGAAGGCTTGAATTCAGTAAGATGATAACACATCATTTTTACTCTGTTGGGCGTTATTATGGATGGCAGAAATGAGCAAATTTACCTTTAGGAGCAAGAGGGACCAGGTAGAATAACTACTGAGGTAATTCTCTCTATCCCAAATGGTCCCACCCGCCGCACTGTGCTGGACTCTGCACCACCAGATCATTCCTCCTGTAGGTTAATCTTTGTCACTCCTTACCATCCACCATGAAAAGGTAGCACCAGCACTACACCCCTCTTAGAGGGTGTTAGATTTGGGGCTACAGGAAGCTTAGAGTGAGAGGAAGGGTCCTGGAGCAGGGTGCAGGATCCAGTTGAGGTGAATTGGGACAAAAAACATGGGGAAAATGTCCAGAAAGGGAAAGTGGTGAGCTTTAGACTCCAGCCACTTGTCAAAGTCATGAAAGACTATCTCTGGCTTTAGGACTGATACGATAACTGGCAGCAGACAGTGTTGCAGTAAAGGTGTATCTATTGGCCTTTTTTTTTTTTTTTAACATCTCTATTGGGGTATAATTGCTTTACAATGTTGTGTTAGTTTCTGCTGTATAACAAAGTGAATCAGCTATACCTATACATATATCCCCATATCCGTTCCCTCTTTCGTCTCCCTCCCACCCTCCCTATCCCACCCCTCTAGGTGGTCGCAAAGCACCAAGCTGATCTCCCTGTGCGATGCAGCTGCTTCCCACTAGCTATCTGTTTTACATTTGATAGTGTATATATGTCCATGCTACTCTCTCATTTCGTCCCAGCTTACCCTTCCCCCTCCCCGTGTCCTCAAGTCCATTCTCTATGTCTGCGTCTTTATTCCTGTCCTGCCCCTAGGTTCATCAGTACCATTTTTTTTTTCAGATTCCATATATATGTGTTAGCATATGGTATTTGTTATTCTCTTTCTGACTTACTTCACTCTGTAGGACAGACTCTAGGTCCATCCACCTCCCTACAAATAACTCAATTTCGTTTCTTTTTATGGCTGAGTAATATTCCATTGTATATATGTGCCACGTCTTCTTTATCCATTCATCTGTCGATGGACACTTAGGTTGCTTCCATGTCCTGGCTATTGTAAATAGTGTTGCAATGAACATTGTGGTACATGACTCTTTTTGAATTATGATGCCCTAATTTTAAAGACAGGGGACCTCTATTTACACACAAGGGCTTGTGGAGTACCTGTAAGTTTGCTGCACATGAAGCCATAGTGCCTCAGTGTCTCTGTGCTAGAATCACATCTCTGGGCAAAGGGTGATCAGGCTGGTGCCAGACAGGAGGTGCCCACTCCACTTGCCCAGGCAGGATTGCTTTCACCCAGCTCTTACCCAGCAAAGCCATCCCTAAGACCAACGTGGTTGGTTCATGTGTGAATGTTAGTTCAAGTTCAAGTCAGCTGTGCTCCATAATCCTTTGTGTTTCACCGGATAACAGGCATTTCACTGTTTCAGGGAATGAATGTCCCAGAGAGCAGGGAATTGGCTTTGACTGGGGCTGGGTAGAGGAAAGATCTTTCCATCTTATGGGAATGACCTGTGAGAGCCTGTCTTAGCCTCATTCTTTCTGGACATGTGTCTGTCCTCAGCCAAGTTCACCAAGTTACAAAGCCATTTACTGGGTACAGTCACTTTTGTCCGCATTCCATGATAGTAGCTGAAGAGCTATCTCTCAGAGAGGTGAAAGGTCTCACCCAAAGTCACGGAGCAAAATACGTCAGTCCCTGGGTAAAGTCTAGTCTTCTGGTCCCCAGTCTAGTTTTTCTAGACATTGCACGGAAGTATGGATACCTAGAACAGGAAAAACTCCCTTCGGGCAAAAGGGATCTCTTTTGAGAGTCCTGTGCACCAGTTTGGCTTTAGAGAGGGTGAGCCATGGAGGGCTAAAAAGCTAGCTTAAGGGAAATGCAGGCATTTGGAGGCAAATTGACAGCACATCCCTAGTTCTGAGGGCCACACCTGAGACAGCAAAACTTCTTTGCTGCTTTTGGTAAAACCAGAACTGTGAGGGTCTCTTTGGCCGTGGGAATTAACACCTCTCCACCATATTATCAGATGTTTCAAGTATCTTCTTCCAGTCTGCTGGCCTTATTTAAGCATTGTTTCCAATTTATACTCTTGGAGGGCAGCAATCACTTCTTAACCATTTCTTGATCTCCTACATTCTTGTTCCTATGCCTCACCCTTAGCAGGTGTTTTTTTTTTTTTTTTTTTTTTTTTCCAAATGGGAGAGGGAGAGAGGGCTGGTCAGCTTTGCGGAAGCATCCCACACTGCCTCAGAAGTTCACCGTGCCAGAACCAGGGTCAAGGGCAAGACGTGGCTCATCCAGCCTGTGAAACAAGGACTTACAAACCTTTGAAATTGTAAGCCACAGGAAAAAGGGCATTTTACATCATTGTGTGTGTGTGTGTGTGTGTGTGTGTGTGTGTAGCAATAATCTAGTGAAGCAGTACCATTCCTATATGCGATGCACTGAGATGTTCTATTCCATTCTATTTCATTAAAACAATTGCTAGCTGTGACCTGGTAAGTTGCCTTTTTCCACCGATGGGTCATAATCCTACAATTTGAGAACCAGTGCCACAGAGAACACACCTTCAGCTCCCTCTGAAACAGCCTGGAGGAGGGGGAGGCTGGGGATGGGGGGAGTTGGAACTTTAGACAGCCCAGGCGGGCTGCTTCGGGGGCTCTGGAGCCAGGAGCACATGGAAGGGACAGTACAGGGGCTCTTGCATTGGCCGATGTCCTCGTTCTGTGGATAAACAGAAGACACCAGCCTTCAGTGCCTGCAATCTGCTACCTTTCGAGAGCTTTCCAACTCAGCCTGAGAGAGGAAGAAAGGAAACCTTGATGAGAAAGAAGAAAGCAAAGCAACTTCCTCTGGCCAGCATGCCTCCAGCAGTCACAGGCTAGATGTGGCCCAGGCTTTCTTTCGCCATCAGGATGGCTGTTAAGAGCAAGACATCTTACAGAAGGGCCGAGACAGAGGGACACATGATTTGGTGGCGCTCATGCCTCCTCCATCACCACATGCTCCACAGAACATGCCATCTGGGGGCCTTGATGCAGGACATGGCTGGGACTTTGGGAGCTAACTGAGCTGCTGCTAAGACAGAATGTGTCCCTGTGAGAGTGTACACTGCGTCCAGGAGAAGGCATCCAGCCCCTTCCCTTTTGAGCCTGGCTCTGCCTGTTTCCATGGGGACTGGGGAGGGAGAGACCGATTCTCTGCAAGGGGTGACTGTTAGGGGTGGGGCGGAATGCCACCTCTGTGACTGTTCTGGGATAGGGGAGGTCAAATGATTAAGAAAAATTAGCTGGTTAGTTGACCAACTCTAGTTCCACACCCAAAGTGAGCAAAGTGCCTTGTGGATCAGGTGCTCAAAGGAATCCTTTTATTTTAGGTGTCCCCCCCACTCCTCACTGCAATAGACTGGAGTTTGGTAAGGACAGGATTGGAAAAGCAGTGTCAGCAAAGTGCAAGGCATGGTCCCAGATTCTAAGGAGCTTACAATCCAATCAGAAAAAGGATATTAAAAACAGAAAGCTATTAATGCACAGTACATGTGAGACTGTAAGCAAATGCTAAGTGGGACAGAATGTGAGTGCTGCAGGAGTTCAGGAAAGGGAAGGTCTGTGGGGTGTGGAGGGGGCACTGAGCTGGTCAGGCAGCTCTCATCGAGACCTTAGCGGAAACGAGGAGGGAGGCCATCCAGGGGGTGGCCAGGGAAAGGCCTGGGGGTGAGGAGAAATGAGAAGCCTAGGGTGATGGGCACTGCAGATGCCTGGTAGGGTCATGATGGAGAGTGAAGCAGTCATTGGAGATCCTTGATGCCAGACTGATAAATGTCCCGAGGGAATTTAAAATCCAGAGCCTTGGACTTCCCTGATGGTGCAGTGGTTAAGAATCTGCCTGCCAATGCAGGGGACATGGGTTTGTGCACACTTGTCCGGGAAGATCCCACATGCCGCAGAGCAACTAAGCCTGTACACCACAACTACTGAGCCCACGCGCCACAACTACTGAAGCCTATGCTCCTAGAGCCTGTGTTCCGCAACAAGAGAAGCCATCGCAATGAGAAGCCCGTGCACCGCAACAAAGAGTAGCCCCCACTCGCCACAGCTAGAGAAAGTCCCCGTACCGCAACGAAGAACCAACGCAGCCAAAAATAAATGAATAAATAAATAAATTTATAAAATCCAGAGCCTTAATCGTTCTGGGACATATGTGGCATGTGCAACAGATATAGGTGGAACCAGGACAGGAAGTGTGTACCTGTGGCTGGGAAGCCACTGCAGGATATCCGATGGAACTGGACTCAAACTTCCAGAGGTTGAGGCCACTGGGAGCCCTTGGCTCCAGGAGGACAGATCTGTGAGTGGCAGCTGGACACGGTGAACAGAAATAGTTCTGGAAGCAGATAGGCCTGTGTTCATACCCTCGCTCTGCCAGCTTCGAGCCATGAGGTGTCGGTAACCTCTGTGGGCCTCAGTGTCCTCGTCTGTAAGAAGGGAGGCAACACAGTAGTCCATGCAGGAAACTGTCAAATGGCAATGTGGTGGGTCTGGCATAATCTTAGACCCTTGTTATGATCCAAATGTTTGTGTCCCCCAACCCAAAATTCATATGTTGAAATCCTAATGTGATGGTATTTGGAGATGGAGACTTTGGGGTGATTAGGTCATAATGGCGGTGCCCGCATAAATGGGATTAGTGCTCTTATAAAAGAGACCCCACAGAGCTCCCTCACTCCTCCCACCATGTGAGGACACAGTGAGAAGTCAGCAGTCAGTGACCCGGAAGAAGGCCCTCACCAGAACCCAACCATGCTGTCGACTTGATCTTGGACTTCCAGCCTCCAGAACTGTGAGAAATACACTTCTGTGGTTTACAAGCCACCGTCTGTGGTATTTTGTTTTAGCAGCTCAACAAACTGAGGCAGCTCTTAACGGAGTAATTATTATTTTTATTATCATCATCATCATTATTATTACTACTACTACTACTACTCAATTCCTGTTTCTCTAGCCTGGCTCCTACTTCCTAATGCAAAACGACAGGATGCTACCAAGTTTGCCCTATCCCAGAGGTCACCCAGGGGCGTGTCACGTGAAATCAACACAACGTGGCTATCAGGCACCATTCCCCTTCTTTGACAGGAGGGTCACCACATCTGATGGGAACAACAACCATATTCTGCTGGGTCCCACGAAAGTAACAGGTCTGCATCAATCAAATGTGTGCAACTGACACCAGAGGATAGGCGGGGACGGGCAAAGCATTGACCTGGATGTGGAGATGGAAGGAGGAACGTCAACCGGGCCTCATTCTGTTTAATTTTTTGAAAATGTACTGAGTGCCTTCTCTGTGCTTAGAATTGTTCCATCACTATTTGCTATTGTATTGGAAGCACAGCCATTCAACAGTTGATCAGGTAGTTAACTATTAGAAGCTTATTATGAGTGAGTTAAGAAAACATAAATATTATGCTTTAGATAATCCATAAAAAGAGGATTTTGTTCTTAAGGGGAGCTTTGAGTGGGAAAACTCATGTGCTCTTGTGAGAAATGAAAGCACGTCCCTACTGACTCTGTTGTTCACAGGCATCGAGCGATACCTGCTCTGTCTTCACTTCTAAGGGACCCATTGAGTAGCTGTGATGAGTGCTGACCACCTGGTCCATGGGAACAAAGACATTCCAGCATCCTAAAGCCTGGGATGGAAGCAAAGAGATGCTCTAAAGAAAGATTTCTCTTATTGCTTTAGCTCTATGTCTCCATCAAAGAGGTTTTGACAGAGGGGTCTTCTCAGAATGAAAAATGTGCATAGGGCTGGAAATTAGGGAATTGCTATCTGCAGCCTTGTTTCTTTGGGGAATTGGTTCTTCCTCATGATTTATTTTTCCACTTTGAAATATTTCATTCATTCGTCCCACATTTCATTCATGGCATTGCATCAACATGCCACTATGAAAAACTGGGCCAACTTAATTTTTTTTCCTTTAGCACTAAAAAAAAGTTTCCCAATTCAGTCACATTAGGTTCTTTTCCCCTCCAAAAAGTGTTTTCTTATTTGAAATGGATTTTAAAAACAATAAACTGGAAGATACAGGGGGAAAAAAGCTCTATAATGATCCCAGCGTAACATATATTTAGTTAGCAGCTTGAATAATATCAAAACGATGTGGCTGATCATACCCACAGCTCCTTTGAGAGCACTGAATGAGATCATGTGCATAAAATCACTTTGACAAGTATGCAGTGCTCAGAAAGGGATTTTGGGGGAGCAAAATGGGAAGAGCCCAGGCTCAGGGGCCAGACACCTGGGTTCTAATCTTGACATCATTATGTACTTGCCCTGTGGCCTTTAGCGAGTTATTTATCCCTGTTACTTGGGAGTTATGGGTATGGAAGAGTGTTTGGGATATGATGGACTCAGCTAATGGTAACCATTATTATTATGCAAAGGCAAGGCATTACTATCATCATTATAATGATTTTTTAAAAAATTATTTTCAGTCTTAGAATGAGTCATGTGGCCTTTCTGCAACCTTCTTAATGATATTTCATTCGGGTTGGTATCAAAATGAGATTGTGTTCCAGGACTATTGCTATTCATGGGAGGTAAGGCTAAGGAGTGCAAAGCAACAAGAGGCAGTTCTTCAAGGTTAAACCTTGACAGGGGATAATACCTGAAGTGGCTAAAATTTAATTTTTCTCTAATTGAAAACCCCTGGGTTCACTTTAGTTCATAAAAGTTCATACCGTTTACACTACACCAGGTGCTGGGAATGCAAATAATATACCTCAAGAGGTCCCTGACCAGAGGAAGCAGATGTGTAACCACAGAATAATATAGGAAGTGCAATGATAAGGATATATATATGGCTTCTGGGTAGAAGAGAGCCAGGGCATAGGACTCCACAGTAGGATGCCCTTAGCCACTTTTAACAGAAAGCTTGACTAAAAATGGCTTAAATAATAAAGAGATGCATTTTATGTAAAAAGAAATCCTAACCTAGGAAAGCCCAGAGCTGGTTCATTTAGTGACTAAACACAGACTCAATTTTTTTCCATCTTCTCACTTTGCCATCCTCATTCAGTATATTGTCAAAACTTCCCTCATGATCACAAGATGGCTGCAGTAGCTCCAGACATCAACAGTAGCAACAGACTAACGTCAAGGGAAAGATAAAGACTTGTTTCTTCCTTATGTATCAGGTTTTTTTTTTTTAATGTATCAGTTTTTAAGAGTGAAGAAAACTTTCTAAGAAGTACCTCTTCCTGAACAGCAGGCTGCTCCTAACATTTCCTAACCAAGTCACCTGGCCACTTGTGAAAAAATCACAGTGAAAAAGAAGGGCAATGTCAAAAACAGCATTTAGATTTATTAAAATTTACCAAGTCATGGGAGAAGGAGGAGACCTTAAATAAAACTGGGGCTTTGACAGCACTAAAGAAAATAAAAGTTGGTCTTTAGGCAGTCAGCCAAAAGAATCTTCAACAGCATCTAACTCAGCCTTGGGGTGAAAGAGTAGGAACCAGGAAGGCTTTCTGGAGGAGGTAATACCTGAGCTGAGACTATACCCTTCTTACTCAAAGTGTGGACTGTGGGCTATCAGCATCAGCGTCACCTAGGGGGTTGTAAAAAGTGCAGAATTTCAGGTCTGTCCCAGACCTACTGAATCATAATCTGCCTTTTTAAAAAATGCCCAGGAGACCCATGTACATATTGAGGTTTGAGAAGCACTGATATAAAGCCTGAATAGGAGGTAGCCAAGTAAAAGTATTTGAAAATGGAATGGGGCTAGGAAATGGAAGAGAGAACTGCCTGAACAGAGATAGTGGAGGAAAAAGTAATATAAGACATTTGGCTAACTACAATGAGCTCCAAGTTGTGGAGTTTTAGATACAGGTTCCAGTGTTTTAAAATATTCATAAAACTAAATCCACCCAATTTTACCAAAACAAGTGTGTCCCTGAAGAATTTGGAAGAGTGAATTGAATGCATACTCTGTTGCAAGCACTGTTCTGTTTTTGCATATAGGTCATTCTGTATAGTGCTGTATAGATTCTTTCTTTTATGTGTGGCTAATTAACAACCTACTTTAGAACTTAAAACATTGAAACAACAATCCTGTTACTATGTCTCACAATTTTATGGTTCAGAAAATTGGGCAGGGCTCTGCTGGATGATTCTTCTGTTTCAGATGTCTCAGCTGGGGTCAATCAGTGATATTCATCTGGTGGTTGAGCTGGTATTCGGGGTCCAAGGTGGTTTGACTCACATGCTTGGTGCCTTGGTAGAGTGGCTAGAAGGCTGGGTTTGGCTGTGTTCCTCTTCCTCTCCTGTAGTCTTACTGCCTCTCCATGGGGCTTCTCCAGTCAGACAGAGATGGTGAATACTACCAGTTCTTCACAAGTTTAGGCCCAGAACTGGCAAATTTCGCTTCTGCCCTATTCTGTTAGCCAAAGCCATAATAAATCAGCCCAGAATCAAGAGGAGGGGAAATGAGATTCCCACCTTTCAATCGGAAGAACGTCCAAGAATTTGCAGCAATCTTTAATCCACCAAATACTAATTTACTTATTCCCCCAACAACCTGGAGATAGTTACAAGTAATTAGTTTATAGATAAGGAAATGGAGGCATGATGTGGTTAAGTAACTTGCGCAAGGTCAATGTTTAGTAAGAGAGAGTATCAAGATTGGAACCCAGTCAGTCTGGCTCCGGAAACCATATTTACCCACAGTTCCACTATTGTCTCTTCTGAGGAAGGCCACACATACCAAAGAATTTAGAGAGAGTATGTTTCTATAGTTTTAAACCACAAGGAAGGTTATAGCTCCTTTCTCTGAAGAGCCATTTCATGAGTCTCCTGCTGGCTAACTCATTCTCCATGACACATGTGTTGAATAGCCCACTTACACTGTTAATACCCTGGTTTGGTCTCCACATTTTTAAAGAGCTTTTGATCTCTTCTTTCTGCATCCAGTAACCCTAGTCTGGGTGTGGAGGATCCAGCAGCAGATTAAATGCATTTCAAATAATGAGAAGACAAAACCCTGCCTTCACTGCCCCCACTACTCTCCTGGATTGTTGACAGATTATTTACTGTGTTTGCCTTGACTTGAGCTATTTAATTTTTCCAAAACAGATGCAGCCGATTGATTAATGGCACTCCCCACTAAAAGTCAGAAATGTCAGCTTAGAATGACGCTTAGAATCAGTGTCATTCTGGACGAGAACAATGGACATGGCTGAGAAACAGGGACTTGTGCCAAGTATTCTTGAGGCTAGGAGGTCATGTGCCACTTTTCTGCTAAGAGAGAGATATGTATATAAGGGCAAAGGAAGCAGGAGTTTGGGGGTTGGGCATGTGCTAATAATAGGATGGATCACATGACACCTAAGTCACCTCGAAAGAGGCTTAGTTGGTGGAGGTGAATTAAAGTGCTCGGAATTAAGGACATTTCTTCAAATATCCCCCGATGTGTAAAAATAGACTGAAGGAAATACATGTGTGATGAAGAGAGAATTGCGCCCTTCAGAGGGCTTTTGTGATATTCTAGGGAGTAATTAGGAGCAGTTCCCACTCAGAATTTTTGAGGTGCAGTCAAATTACAAATGCAGGGGCCACCCGTTTAAACATTTTTAAGAACATCAAGATGGTGACAGCGGAGCATTGAACAAAGCACAGGGCCCTTCTTAGTGCGGGGCCATGTGGGACTGTGCAGGTTTACGCCCATGAAGCTGGCCCTGGTTAGGAGAAGCCGGAGCCCGATTTATTAGTGGATCTGACAGTGACCTGCGAGGTTGGCCCCAGGTGACACTGTGCAGGGAACAGTCTGTTTAGGAGCTTGTGTCCCCTCTATGATCCCCTCCTCTGCTCCTCCAAGCCTCCTCCCTTCTCAGTTACCCAGAGACCCCTGACTCTGTCATCCCCACGCCTCAGAAAACCTGCCTGCAGGAAAGGATCCAAAAAGTTCCAGACACTGAGGTGTAAATGACTGATAATATTTGGAGTGCTCCCCCTACGTGTTGGTATTTTTACAGAAATTTAAGCCTCAAGCAAAGCAATGATGGAATTTCAGGTATTATCTGGTTCATGGGAAAATTAAATTTTTTTTTATGCTGGGAGATTTGCCCAGAGCCCTTGAAATCACACTGTTACAGGCACCCACTTATTTTGGCAGTTGTGGAGGCTGTGGCTCTGTGCTCTTGAGGGCATTTATCCCTGCGGGTGCAAGTTACGTCCTCTTCTTTTGTGAATGGAGCTGGAGGGACCACCCCCTCCTCCCCTGTCCCTAGTCTGTACAGTAGGACATGCTTAAACACTGTCCGCAGGAAACGTCTACAGGCTGAATTCCATTTTGGTTGCACATCTGTAGTCTGTCTCTCACTCCTCCCTGCCCTCCTGCCCCCCTGCCCCCACCCCTCCCCTTCTCCTCCCCTCCCCTCCCCCTCCCCTTCCCTCCCCCCTTCCCCCCGGCCCCTCCATGCCCCCTCAGCTCTCTCAGGGTGCACGGCTCGTGATTTGGCGGGCCTGAGCTGTGCTTCTTTCCTTGATACTCTTTCTGAATATCAGCGATACCTCCGGGGTTTGCTGCACATAGGACTCTGGGCATTCACTCCCCCAAACCCCCAGTGGGCACTAATCTGGTGAGGGTCTAGCTGCTAGAAGGGAAGGGTTGGGGCTGGGAAGTGCCCCTCTGGACATCCCAAACCAGGCTTTGTCTTTCTCTTGGGCCTGCTGTGGATTGCTTGTCCTTCCCCGGGCTTAATGTCAAAGGAAACGCCTTCTACAACCACGAACCACTGGGGCCTCCCTTATCTTTCTGATTGACTTGGCTTCTAGGAATTGCTTGTGGCTTACAAAGCCATGGCATGAGCCCAGGAGAAAACCATTTCAGTCGCACAAGGGCAGACAGAAGCCCGGCCTCACAGAGGAGGTTAATAATAGAGCCCAGCCTAGAGGCAGTCCAGGAAAGCTTTTGGAATTCTCTGTCTTCAGATATGCTTGGACCTATCCATTTAGAAGCACTTTTTTCTCCAGGCCTGTCTCTGTGGCAACCTGGCTCTAGAAAGAAGGTGATTGCAGTTCTGGTTTTGAAACCTCGGGGGCTATGACTGTTTTAGGATTTGAAGCTAAAACATATTGAGCAAATAAAAACCTCTGACTCACCAGGAATCTTCACTCTTTGTTTTCAGACACATCAATCGGTCTGTCAACAGCATTGACTGAGGGTCTATTCTGTGAAGAACCATGGACTGGGTACTGTGGGGAGACTTGCAGAACCGTGTATTAATAGTTTCATTCATCCATCCATTTATCTGGCCATGTAATTCAATTTAGTGAGTTGAGTCAAATCAGAAATACCCACTGTGCCTTACTAGCCACAAAACCCTGTCTTCGAGGGCTGCCGGAAATATAAAGATAGTAATGTATAAAAAGTAACTCTCAAGGGCTTACCATCTAATTGGGGTGATGGCAAAGGCAAATACATAAATAGATTAGACCAGGCAAAGTATGATAAATATAATGAGAGAAGTTGACCAGAGGTGTTTCAGAGATTCAGAAAAGTGACCTGTCACACAGAGTTGGAAGAATTACAAAAGGCAATTCCTTATTAGGAACTCATTATTAGGCATCTTAGGTATTCATTAAGTATATGCTGCAAATTGCTCAATAAGATGGGCTTGGATACGAGCCTTGGAGCATTGGTAAGATTCATAAGCAGAGGCAAGAACAAGGCAAAGACATCGTAGGTGGCAGTTACCACTAGTGGCAAGTCTGGTGAGATCTAAAGGGAAAGCAAGCTGTTCTGTTTATTCACCAATCATCTTTCCTTCATCCCTTCATCTGTCCAAGATGTCACACTTGGCTGTGAGGGGCACACCAGGGGTGTGACCCACCCTGAAGAAGCAGTGAGTAGGAACTAGAAAGTGTTTGCAAACAAAGAAGCAGCATAGTGAGTGGGGCTAACAGAATGGAGGTGTGGAGTTTAATGACAGATGGGGCAAGAGCCAGAGGTAGAACCCAAAACATGGCCCAGAGGCCAGAAACTGGGCAAGCCAATGAGGTGTCTGCATACAGACACCCCAGATGTGGTCACTGAGTCCCTGTGACTCAATCTCCAGATGGGCACTTAGGCCTGGTGCTAATTATATATTGATATTAAACCCTTGCTGTGTGCCCAGCATTGTGTCAGGTGAGAAAAAGATCCAAGAGAAATACATGAAATGGTCTTTGTCCAGACAGAGCTTATAATCCAGTTGAGCAAATGAGGGTAAATAGAAACAAAACAAGTGGAGCATATACATATGAGAACAATTGTGAGTATACACATAAAGGACAAAAAGTTGTGGGAACTGGGAAAGAGCAATTGCAGACCCAACTCATTTCATAAATGTTGAAGGGGTGCCTTGTTGCTCTAGGCTCTCTCGGGAAGCATGTTGGAGGAGGTTTTTTTTTTTCTAAAGTAGAGTTGATTTACAATATTGTGTTAGTTTTAGGTGTACAGCAGAGTGATTCAGTTATACATATATGTGTATATGTCTATATATTTTTTCAATTCTTTTCCATTTGGTAATCATAAGTTTGTTTTCTATGTCTGAGAGTTTGTTTCTGTTTTGTAAATAAGTTCATTTCTAAAATATACAAACAGCTCATACAACTCAATAATAAAAAAAACCAAACAACCCAATCAAAAAATGGGCAGGAGATCTAAATAGACATTTCTCCATAGAAGACATACAGATGGCCAACAGGCACATGAAAATATGTTAATTATTAGAGAAATGCAAATCAAAACTACAATGAGGTATCATCTCACACAAGTCAGAATGGCCATTATTAAGTCTACAAATAATAAATGCTGGAGAGGGTGTGGAGAAAAGGGAACCCTCCTACACTATTGGTGGGAATGTAAATTGGTGCAGCCACTATGGAAAACGGGATGGAGGTTCCTTAAAAAAACTAAAAATAGAGCTACCATATGATTTTGCAATTCCACTCCTGGGCATATATCTGGAAAAGACAGAAGCTCTAATTCAAAAAGATACATGCACCCCAGTGTTCATAGCAGCACTATTTACAATAGCTAGGACGTGGAAGCAACCTAAATGTCCATCAACAGAGGAATGGATAAAGAAGAAGTGGTACATATATACAATGGAATATTACTCAGCCGTAAAAAGGAATGAAATAATTCCAAATGTCAAATATCATATGATATCACTTATATGTGGAATCTAAAAAAAATGATACAAGTGAACTTATTTACAAAACAGAAATAGACTCATAGACATAGAAAACAAACTCATGGGTACCAAAGGGGATAGTGGGGTGCGGAAGGAGAGATAAATTAAGAGTTTGGGATGAACAGATACACAGTACTATATACAAAATAGATAAAGAATAAAGACTTACTGTATAGCATAGGGAAATATATTCAATATCTATATTATATATATATATCTAGCTGAATCACTTTGATGAACACCTGAAACTAACACAACATTGTAAATTAACTATACTTCAATTTTAAAAAATGGTTATAAAAAACAAACAGAAAAACAGTATGGTATTGGTGAAGAGATAGAGGAAGAGATCACTGAAACATAATAGAGTCCAAAATTAGACACATAAAAATATGTCCATTTAATTTTTGACAAAGGTACAAAAGCAACTCAATGAAGAAAGGAGAGTCTTTTTTTTTTTAAACATTGCTTTTATTTTATTTTATTTTATCTATTTATTTAGTTAGTTAGTTATGGCTGTGTTGGATCTTCGTTTCTGTGCGAGGGCTTCCTCCATTTGCGGCAAGCGGGGGCCACTCTTCATCGCGGTGCGCAGGCCTCTCACTATCGCGGCCTCTCCTGCTGTGGAGCACAGGCTCCAGACGCGTAGGCTCAGCAATTGTGGCTCACGGGCCCATTCGCTCCGCGGCATGTGGGATCCTCCCAGACCAGGGCTCGAACCCGTGTCCCCTGCATTGGCAGGCAGACTATCAACCACTGCGCCACCAGGGAAGCCCAGGAGAGTCTTTTTAACAAATGGTTTTGAAACAATTGACATCCATATGCAAAACAATAAACCGTGCCCTATACATCAAACCTTATTAAAAAATTAACTGAAAATGGATCATAGACCTAAATGTGAAATGTAAAACTTTTAGAAGAAAACATAGGAGAAGATTATCAAGACCTAATTACAAAAAGTTCTTAGATATGACACCAAAAGCATATCCATAAAAAAAAATTATAGGTTGGAGTCTTTCAAAATTAAAAACTTTTCCTCCAAGAATGAAAAGACAAACTATAAAATGGGACGAAATATTTGCAAATCACTATTCTAACAGAGAACTTATATCCATAATATATAAAGAATTCTCAAAACCCAACAATAAAAAAAAACAAATAACCCAACTAAAAAGTGAGAAAAAGTTTTGGACACATCACCAAAAGATATAAAGTTGGCAAATAAAAGATGCTAGACATCATTAGCTATTAGAGAAATGCAAGTTTAAACCACCATAAGATACTACTATACATCAATTAGAAAGGTTATAGTAAATAATACTGGCATTACCAAGAGTGGGCTGGTGAGGATGCAGAATAACTGAAACTCTCATACATTACTGGTAGGAATGCAAAAGGGCACAGCTACTCTGGAAAATAATTTGGCAATTTCTTATAGTTAAACATACACTTATTACTTGACCCAGAAATTCCATTCCAGGGTATTCACTCTAGAGAAATGAAAATACATATTGACATAAGAACCTGTACACAGATGTTTAGAGTAGCTGTATTCATACTTGCCAAAAACTAGAAACACCCCAAATGTCCTTCATTCAGTGAATGGATAAACCAACCTGGTACATCCTTATAGTGGAATACTACTTAGCAATAATAAGGGACAACTTATTGATATTATGCAACAACTCTCATGAATCTCAGGAGCATTCTTCTGAGTAAGAAGCCAATCTTAAAAAGTTACAAACTATATAATTCTATTTGCGTAACATTCTCAAAAGACAACACTATAGAGATAGAGAACCCACCAATGGTTGGCGGGTGTTAGAAATGAGAAGAAGCTGTCTTAATTTTGTATGCATTAAAATTCATAGAATTGTACACCAAAAGAAAAAAGCTAATTTTGCACTCTGATAATTTAAATACTAGAATTTTACAAGGCAAAAATCTCTATTTTCAAAAATAACATTAGTTATTAAGATAAAAGGAAAACAGTGAGATCTCATTTTTATACCCAACAATATAGCAAAAATTAACACATTTGATAATAGTCTTTATCAAGGTAAGTGGTTGAGGGAAATAGACTTGTGGGAGACTAAATTGGTAAGTCATGTAAAAAGATAATTTACCTAGTAGAATATGAAATATTTATACCTTATGACCCAGTAATTATAATTATTATGTAGAAAAACACTCACATACATGCCCAAGAAGGTTTAGACAGATCTAAATTCTGGCATTGTTTGTAGTCACAAAGAATTGAGAACAACCTAAAGTTCATCGGTAGAAAGATGGCCAAGCATACATATCAGCACTCTGGAATACAATACACCACTTAAGAAGAATGAAATAAATCTAATTGTAGTGGCATGAAAAAAGCTGCAAGACATATTTTCAAGTAGGAAAAAAGCAAATTGCAAATCAATGCATACAGCATATTACCATTTGTATATTTTAAAGAAGTATTTCATAAGTATACACACATATAGTAATATAGTAAAAGGCTATGAGATACATAACCAATTAGGAACAGTACTGTCTTCTGAGAATTAAAGGGGATTGGGAGCATCTAAATAGATTTTGGGTTTTTTCTTTTTTTTACATCAAAAATGTATTAATGCATTACTTGTGTGCTAAAAACAGAGCCTGTTACATCCCAGCCTTATAAATGAGAGTGCACAGAGCAGAAAGCCCTCAAACATACCTTTGCTTTTGCTGGTAGGTTTTCTCTGCATGGAATTGTCTTTCAGGAATCAAAACAAGAGCTGCTTTCTTGGGAAAAATAAAAATTTTTTATTTTTTAAAAATAAAAAATTTCCTGATTCTCCATCCACTCCAGTCCTCCTCCTGTGCTCCTGTAGCATCCTACAGATAACTCCATCAAAGCCTTTGCCAGTTTACTTTGCCAACAATTTGTATGTCCCTTTTCCTCACCCCTGTGTCATACTCATCTTTGGGTTCCTAGTGCTGGCACAATGCCTGCTAGGTGGTAAGTACCCAAAAGTGCATGTTTATTTAAATGAACTCTTGAACTGTTTACTAAACTATTTCAGATAAAAGTAAGATCTTGATCAGATCCAGGTTGAGAATTCTCCTGGAGTTCGTGATTTACTTCTATCATTCCTATTTCCATCATTTCTATCATTCATCATTTCCATTATTCTGTCATTCAATCACAGGGGAAAATGGGCCAGGGGTAAAGTGTGCTGATCAGTCAGAAATCCAGGGGGAAAAAAATTCCCAGATTTGCAGCATTTGCTGATGTCTGTGGTGTAAACATTCCCATCACAGTGGATTTCAAGCTACTAACACAATGCTACATAAAAGTGGGTTGAGAAGAGATGCACAGTATTGGTTCTCCAAAGCCTGTGCGAGCCACGTCCAGCACACCACTGGCCCAGGAGCCCCTTGGACCTGCTCAGCCCCTAGGTTATCAAGAACAGCAGGCAGCTGGTGCTGTGAGCAGCTCTGTAGGTCGAGGCAGACGTTCGCGGGCTCGTGCCTCTACTCCCCTGCCTGACCATCTCTGGCCGATCCTCAAAGGCTTACTCAAAACTCACCTCTTCTGTTTTGTACTATGTTTTAGATTCCACGTATAAGTGATATTGTATAATACTTGTCTTTCTCTGTCTGACTTACTCCACTTAGTAGGATCATCTCTAGGTCCATCCACATAGCTGCAAATGACATTATTTCATCCTTTTTCTATGGCTGAGTAATACTCCACTGTATGTACACACTACATCTTCTTTATCCATTCATCTGTTAATAGACATTTAGCTTCATTTAGGTTGCTTCCATGTCTTAGCTATTGTAAATAGTGCTGCTATGAACACTGGGGTTCATGTATCTTTTTGGAGTAGAGTTTTCTCTGGATATATGCCCAGGAGTGGGATCCCTGTATCATACAGTAACTCTATTTTTAGTTTTTAAAGGAACTTCCATACTGTTTTCCATAGTGGCTGTATCAATTTATATTCCTGGGACTTCCCTGGTGGTGCAGTGGTTAAGAATCTGCCTGCTAATGCAGGGGACCCAGGTTCGAGCCCTGGTCTGAGAAGATCCCACATGCTGTGGAGCAACTAAGCCCGTGCGCCACAACTACTGAGCCCACGCACCTAGAGCCTGTGTTCTGCAACAAGAGAAGCCATCACAATGAGAAACCTGGGCACCGCAACAAAGAGTAGCCCCCGCTCACCACAACTGGAGAAAGCTCGCCCACAGCAACGAAGACCCAACACAGCCACAATAAATAAATAAATAAATAAAATAAACAAACAAACAAATAAATAAACTTATTTAAAAAAATTTATATTCCCATCAAGAGTGTAGGAGGGATCCCTTTACTCCACACCCTCTCCAGCATTTATTGTTTGTAGACTTTTCGATGATGTCCATTCTGACTGCTGTGAGGTGATACCTCATTGTATTGTTTTGATTTGCATTTCTCTAATAATTAGCAATATTGAGCATCTTTTCATGTGCCTGTTGGCCATCTGTATGTCTTCTTTGGAGAAATGTCTATTTAGGTCTTCTGCCCATTTTTTGATTGGGTTGTTTTTTTTGTTATTGAGTTGTATGAGATGTTTGTATATTTTGGAAATTAGTCCCTTGTTGGTAGCATCATTTACAACAATTTTCTCCCTGTCTGTAGGTTGTCTTTTCCTTTTGTTTATCGTTTCCTTTGCTGTGCAAAAGCTTTAAGTTTAATTAGGTCCCATTGGCTTATTTTTGTTTTTATTTCCATTACTCTAGGAGACAGATCCAGAAAAATATTGCTGTGATTTATGTCAAAGTGTGTTCTGCCTATGTTTTCCTCTAGGAGTTTTATAGTATCCAGTCTTACATTTAGGTCTTTAATCTATTTCAAGTTTATTTTTGTATGTGGTGTTAGAGAATGTTCTAATTTCAACCTTTTACATGTAGCTGTCCAGTTTTCCCAGCACCACTTACTGAAGAGGCTTTCTTTTTTCCATTGTATATTCTTGCCTTCTTTGCAATAGATTAATTGACCATAAGTGCTTGAGTTTATCTCTGGGCTTTCTATCCTGTTCCATTGATCTAGATGTCTGCTTTTGTGCCAGTGTCATACTGTTTTGATTACTGTAGTATAGTCTGAAGTCAGTGCATGTGATTCCTCCAGCTCTGTTCTTCTTTCTCAAGATTGTTTTGACTATTCGGGGTCTTTTGTGTTTCCAAACACATTTAAAAATTTTTTGTTCTGGTTCTGTGAAATATGCCATTGGTAATTTGATGGGGGTTGCATTGAATCTCTAAGATTGCCTTGGGTAGTATGGTCATTTTCACAATATTGATTCTTCCAATCCAAGAACACAGTATATCTTTCCATCTGTTTGTGCTGTCTTCAGTTTCTTTCATCAGAATCTTATAGTTTTTGGAGTACAGGTCTTTTGCCTTCTTAGGTAGGTTTATTCCTAGGTATTTTATTCTTTTTGATGCAATGGTAAATGGGATTGTTTCCTTAATTTCTCTTTCTGATCTTTCGTTGTTAGTGTATAGGAATGCAAGAGATTTCTGCATATTAATTTTGCATCCTGCAACTTTACTGAATTCATCAAAGAGCTCTAGTAGTTTTCTGGTAGCGTTTTTAGGATTTTCTATGTATAGCATCATGTCATCTGTGAACATTTCCAATTTGGATTCCTTTTGTTTCTTTTTCTTCTCTGATTGCTGTGTCTAGGACTTCCAAAACTATGTTGAATAAAAGTGGTAAGAGTGGGCATCCTTGTCTTATTCCTAATCTTAGAGGAAATGCTTTCAGTTTTTCCCCACTGAGTATGATGTTAGCTGTGGGTTTATCATATATGGCCTTTATTATGTTGAGGTATTTCCCTCTACGTTCACTTTCTGAAGAGTTTTAATCATAAATGGATATTGAATTTTATCAAAAGCTTTTTCTGCCTCTATTTAGATGATCATACGGTTTTTATTCTTCAATTTGTTAATGTGGTGTATCACATTTGAGTACTGTAACTTTATAGTAAGTTTTAACATCACGTAGTTGGAGTCCTCCAACTTTATTCTTTTCAAAGTTGTTTTGGACATTTTGAGTCCTTTGCATTGTTATACAAATTTTAGAATCTTCTTATCAATATCTGCAAAAAGGCTTGCTGAGATTTTGATTGGCACGGCATTAAATCTATGCATAGATTTAGGGAGAATTGATATCTTTATTATGCTGAGTCTTCCATTCCATGAACATGATATGTATTTCCATTTATTTAGGTCCTCTGATTTCTTTAATCATCGTTTCATAGTGATTCTGATTCTTTATACAGATTCTGTACATGTTTTGTAAGATTTATACCCTTGTAAGTATTTCATTTTTTGAAGGTATTGTAAATGGTATGGTTTATTTCATTTCAGTTTCCAATTGTACATTGCTAGTATGTAGACATACAATAGCCCTTTTTGTGTTGACATTGTATCCTGCAACCTTGCTAAACTTAGTTCATTCTAGAAGTTTTTTTGTAGAGCCCTAAGATTTTCTATATAGATGATCATATCATGTGTGAATAGGAACAGTTTTATTTCATCCTTTAAAATCTATATGCTTTTTATTTTTTTTCTTGCATATTGCACTAAGACTTCCAGTATTATGTTGAATGAGAATATTGAGAATAGATATCCTAGCCCTCTTTCTGATCCTAGGGGGAATTCATCTTGGGGGAAATCTTTTACTATTAAGTATGATATTAGCTTAAGGTGTTTTTTGTTTTATAGATGCCCCTTGTTATGTTAAAGAAGTTCCCTTCTCTTCCTAATTTGATGAGAGTATTTATCATAAATGGATGCTATGTTTTGTCAAATGCTTTTCTGCATATATTGATAAGATCCATGGTTTTTCTTCTATAGATGGTTAGTATGGTAAATTATATTATAGATTTTTTAATTTTCCATCAGACTTGTGTTACTGGGATAAATCCCAGTTATTTGTGGTGAATTGTTCTTTTTATATATTGCTGTATTTTATTTGCTAGTATTTTGTTGATTTTTTTCCATCTATATTCATGAGGAATATGAGTGTGTAGTTTTCTTTTTTGTACTATCTTTTTGTAGTTTGGTAGCAGTGTAATGTTGGCTTTACAAAATGAGTTGGAAAGTATTGCCCTTCTGTTTTGTAGAAGAAAGTGGTAGAATTAGTGTTATTTCTTCTTTAAATGTTTGGTAGAATTTTACAGTGACTCCTATCTGGACCTGGAGATTCTTTTTTGGGAAGATTTTAACTAAAAATTCAATTTCTTTAATGGTTGTAGGATTATTCAAGTTATCTACTTCATCTAGGGTGAGTTTTAGTAGTTTGTGGTTTATAATGAATTGTTCTGTTTAATCTAAGGTATCAGGTTATTGTGCAGAGTTGCTTGGAGTGTTTTTATATTATCCTTTTAATATCTGTGGGGTCTGCAGTGATATTGCCTCTTTCATTCCTGATATGGGTAATTTGTGTCTTCTCTCTTATTTTTTTTGTTAGTCTTGTTAGAGACATCAATTTTATTGATTTTTCTTTAAGAACCAGCTTTCAGTTTTAGTGATTTTTCTCTATTGTATTTCTGTCTTGATTTTTATTGATTTCTGAAGTTACCTTCATTATTTTCTTCTGCTTGATTTGTGTATATTTTACTCTATTTTCTAGTTTCTTAAGGTAGAAACTTAGATTATTTGATACCTTTTTCTCTTTATAACATAGGCATTTTAGTGCTATAAATTTTCCTGCAAGCACTGCTTTAGCCACATCCCACAGCTTTTCATATGTTGCATTTTTTTTCATGCAGTTTTATTGAAACTTTGACCCTCTTTGAATCATGGGTTACTTAAAAATTTTTTGTAAATTAAAGTGTAGTTGATTTACAATATTATATTAGTTTCAGCTGTACAACATAGTGATTCAGTATTTTTATAGATTATACTCCATTTAAAGTTGTTATAAAATATTGGCTATATTCCCTGTGCCGTACTATATCCTTGTATCTTATTTATTTTATATGTAGTTTGTACCTCTTAATACCCATGGGTTACTTTTAAGAGTTCTAAATTTCCCAGTGTTTGGAGACATTCCTTTTAAATTCTATTTATTGATTACTAATATACATCCAATATGGTCAGAAAATATACTTTGTATGATTTCAATTATTTTAAATTTGTTAATGTTTTATTTTATGACCTAGATACAGTCTATCTTGGTGAATAATCAATCTTCACTTGGAAAAAAATGTGTATTCTGCTGTTTCTGGTTAATAACTAGGTCTAGCTGATGGATGATGTTGGTCAATTCTTTTATTTCTTGTTGATTTTCTGTCTACTAGTTCTATTACTGAGAGAGGACTGTTGAAGTCTGCAACTATAATTATGTGTTTGTCTACTTATTCTTTCATTTCTTTCAGTTTTTGCTTCATGTATTTTTGAAGCTCTTGTTGTTAGGAATACACACATTTGGGATTGCTGTGCCTTTTTGGGTAAATTGATACATTTACTAATATGTATTATTTTTCTTTAGCTTTGGGACCTTTCTTTGCCATGAAGCTTACTTTGATATTAATATAACCACTTGTGGTAGGCAAACTCTAAAATGGCCCCCAATGATCTTCACCTTCTTATATTTGTGCCCTTATGTAATTCCCTTCTCTTGAGGGTAGGCTGACCCTAGTTACTTGCTCTTAACCAATAGAATTCAGCAAAGGATGTCATATCCATGATTAAGTCACAAAAGATTGTGATTTTTATCTTGCTAGCAGACTCTCTCTCTTTTTCTAGCTCTGATGAAGCAAGTTGTCATGTTGGAGAGGCCTCCATTACAAATAACTGAGGTGGCCTTGAGCCAACAATCAGTAAGTAACTGAGGCCATCAGTCCAGCAACCACCAAAGATTTGTATCCTGACAACAACTGTAATAGTCAGGACTCTCTAGAGAAACAGAATCAATAGAATATATATAGATAGGAATTGGCTCATGCAATGTGAATATGATTTGTCTGGGTGTGTATTTCTTTAGGTTTATCCTGTTTGGGGTATATTTGAAACTTTAGGTTTTTGTCTTTTGTCAAACTTGAGAGGTGTCCAGTCATTATTTCTTCAAATACTTTTTCAGAACTTCCCTCTTTCTTATCCCCTTCTAGAACTCTGATCACAGAAATATTAAACCCTTTGTTGCTGTCCCACAGGTCCTTGAGGTTCTGTTCTTTTTTTAAAATCATTTTTCTTTCTGTTGTTCACACTAGAATATTTCTATTGATCTGTCTTCAAGTTCACAGACTCTTCTGTCATCTCCAATCTGCTAATAAGTCCATTCAGTTAATTTAAAATTTTTAGTTACATTTTTTTCAGTTCTAAAATTTCCATTTAGTTCTTCTCTTTATCATCTATTTCTTTGCTAATTCCTTTTTAAAAAACATTTGTTTCAAGAGTGTTTGCACTGCTCTTTTAAGCATTTTAAATTATTTTTATAATTTTTAAAGATCTTTGTCAGATAATTCCAATATCTGTGTCATCTCCTTGTTGGTGTCTTTTGATTATCTTTTCCCACATGAGTTGAGAACTTCATGATTCTTCACACATGATTTTGAGTTGTATTTTGAATATCAGGTTATGAGACTCTGGATTTTGCTTGAATTATATGGATATCTATGATATTTTTGTTTTTGTTTTGTTTTAATTGATGATTAGATTTAGACCACAAGTTCCCACTTGCCTTCTGTAGGCTGTGGTTACAATGTCAGTTAAGTTTTCATCTTTGCAATGTTATCCAGATCTGTCCCATGAGTGCACCACCAACTGGTCATTCTGGGACCTGGGTGGAAATCTATTTGTTAGCTCAGTTCTCCAAGTCTTTGATATGTTTATTAGGATTAGATTCAAGCAAGTGTGGGTTTGCGGTGAGCCCAGAAGTTCATTGGGTTACTGTTTTGAGCTCCTCCCTCTCTGTCATCTCCCAGTACTTCACAGTTCCTTTCTCAGTTCCTTTTGGTTTTCCAACACTGCAATTGCAGTGTGTCTGTGGCCAAGTGGTAGAAGGACAGAAAGAATGCCAAAAACAAAAAACAATGAAATTTGGCCTTACCTTCATGGAATCCCTGCTCCACTGAACGGTGAAGAAAGTTCTTCTCCCTTAGAAGTTTGGTTCCTGCAGGCTACCATTGCTGCTGTTATTATTGCCATCCACCATCACCACCACCGCAGGATTGCCTGGAGGGTGAAAGAGAATGAAGAAAATGGAGAGGGGAAGCTGAAGAATTTAATAACTGATAGGTCAAGGGCTTCCTTGACAATTTTTCTTTCTCAAAATTGTCCTTACTGTTCCTGGCATTTGTATGAATTTTAGAATCAACAAATCTTTGGGATATTGATTAGAATTGCCTTTATAGATTAATTTGGAGAAAATTGTCATGTATACAATTTGAGTCTTCTCATCCATGCACATGGTATATACCTTCATTTAGCCAAGTCTCCTTTTATATCCTTCAGGAAAGCTTTATAGTTTTTCTTAATGAAGATTTTGCATACATGTTATGAAGCATAAACCCAGATATTTTATAGTTTTGTTGATATTTTGAAGGGTAATTTTTCTATTTTATTTTATGCTTGATTAATTTAGGTATATGGGAATGTTGTTGATTTTTTTATGCCTATCTTGTATCCAGGGTTTTACTAAATGTACTTATTAATTCTAGTAGTTTTTCAATTAAATCTTTTAGTTTTTTTGGTACATGATCATATTTTCCATAAATAATGACTGTTTTTATATCTTTTATTTCCTCTCTCTCACTCTCTTTCTCTCTCCTTTTTTGTTGTTGTTATGATGATTAGGAATACCAGCATAGACTTAAATTTAGAGAGGAGAGAAAAGATCTTTATTTTATTCCAATTTTATTGGAAATCCTTCTAATGTTTCACCATTAAGAATAATGCTTGCTATAAATTTCTAATAGATAGCATTCATCAAGTTCAGGAAGGTGTTTTGTATTTATGTTGGCTAATAATTTTTTAAAAATCACAAATAGATATTGAATTGTATCAAATGATTGCTCAGCATTTATTCAGATGTTTGTAGATTTTAAACCTATTAATTATTTTCTAATGTGGAACTATCCTTGCTCTCCTAGGATAAACCCTACTTTGTCATGACGGATTTCTTTTTTTATACACACCAAGATTCAATTTGTTAATGAGTTATTTAGAACTTTTGCATCTATACTTATAAATGAGACTGGCTTATAATTTTTTCTTGTAGTGTTTTTAATCTAGTATCTGAGCATCAAGAGAAGGAGTGGAAATAAATGCAAAAAAATATATTATTCCTTTTAGAAAACTCACAGGGCTTACATTAGAAATACATCTCAAGGAAAAGCTAGATAAAGTCAATAATCATATTCATAATGTGAGTATTTCCTATGAGCCCCGTTCAAAGTATTTTATGTAAATATTTTATTTAATCTTAAGAACAAGTCTATGTTCATATGATGCAGACAGGGAAACTGAGGCTCAGACCTCATTAATTGCTGAAGCTCAGAAACGGTGAACTATCATGATTGGAAGTGCTAGAAACCTAAATGACAGCTGCGGCGGGACAAAGAATGTAGTAGTTTGGTTTACAGACTTTGGGGAGGCAGAGTCAGCGGGCCTTAGGAACGAGTGCCAGCTGATGGGAAACAAACGTGTTTGCCTAGGACAGTCCCCCAGAGACAGTGTGCAGGGGCCACTGGGAGGTGATGGGCTTCGGCCCCCACTCCACAGCCAAAGCAACTCTGCTGTCACTCTGTTTTCACATTTAGTTTGACAAAGTGTGTTGAGCTGGACTAGTTTGGAAACCATTGGCCCAAAGGTGATAGATTTGATACAATTGGTTCACAGTTGAGCAGAGCAGTCACAGACTTGGATTCTGAAATCAGACAGACTCTCACATTTACCAACTGTGTCCTTGGGGCCGGCTCCTTAATCTTTCCACACCTCAGTATCCTTGTGTGTAGTCGGGATTAATTTCATTTGTAACAAACTCAGATCTGACTAAGAGATTTTCTTTACTTTACTATAACTGAACATCATTTCTGCCTTGAGCCTCAGTTCTACAGATGCTGAAAACTTTGTCACAGTTAATGGAGAGTAAAATCTGTCATTCATCTTTTCTTCCTGGATGGCATATGGTTTGGGAGGTGAAGTGGAGAGTGGGTAGAGGTTAGTTATGGGGCATCAGATCATGGGGAAGGTGTGGCCCTCAGTTGTCGCCTGACCATCCTGATACCTGTGACTCCAGGCTGTTTCCTCTGCTCTCCAATGCCAGCATCCATCCTCCTGGCAGCACAGAGACACCCACAGTCCTGGCTGTTCTCTGGTCTACAGGCTACACCTGTCATTCTCTATCCTTCATATCCCAGCTGTGAGGCCACTTCAGGTCTCTTAGACCTCTCTCTGTCCTGAGTCTCTCTCAACTACACAGGTAAAAAAATCTATATCTACCCAAATTCCAAATCTGACTTTTAGGAGTAGGCATAAATTTTGGAGTTCAAATGCTAAGAACACTTGTTTTTTTGTTTTGTTTTCATTTTTTATTTTGGTTTTTGTTATCCTAATCCAACTCCAAGTGCTGTGAATGCCAAGGAGTATTTTGGGGGCAAGCAGAGGGCGACTAGGTAAAAAAACCATACAGGTGAAAAATCAATTGGTAAATATTTCGTAAAACAATTCTGACACAGAGATAATAACAGTAGTTACCTTTTAGGGCCATTGTGAGAAATAAATGAGACAGCGTATATGAAGATGCCTGGACCAAACAGAGGATCCTCAAAATGTATCCCCTATTACTATCATTAGCTCTTGTCCCTAGGGTTGTAGCCCACCTCTGTGTCATCCACTTGCCCTGGGTAAGGTCTGCACCCACCTGGATTATGTATGAATAGTGGTAATGAGGTGTTAGAGGCAGAGGGAGGGGCAGGGAGTTATGGGTTCATGGCAATAGCTCCGTTTTCTTAAAGGCTTCGGTACAAAGCCTCTGATACAATTTGTTAGCCCACCCAACCCTGCAAATCGGAAATTGGGTTTATATTTGATCAATTTGGCTGGGCCACTGAAGCTTCATGTGTCAACAGCAGCACCGACTTATCTTCATAAAGCTCTCCAATGCCCAAACTGCTGCTCCAGCTTCTGGTTCACACCTCCCACGATCTTGAACTAGAAAGAAATGAGTCTGCACTTCTGGGTGTTGTTTCTGGGTCTGAGCCTGTCATAGACAACTCTGTCAATCTTTGGAAACAGTGGCATCAGTAGCTTGAGAGAGAAACAAATACAGCAGCATCTGAAGCTGGTGTTTTGAAAAATCACTTTGTTTTTCATCATTTGCTTTTAGCTTGTAAAGTACCCCTCAACCATGGAAAGTTTTGAATATTTTAAGGCAACCCTGTTCCAGGATTTGTAGTAAATGCTCAAAAAAGGGCAACACCTTGAAGGGGTGTTACAGCTATACTTATAAATGAGATTCAATACCTTCAATAGTTTGGGTGGGTCTACTTGGGCGTGAGAACACAGGCACCAGGACTACTTAGTAGGAATAAATTCTCTAATAATCAGAATGACAGCAATTTGGAATTTTCTGCCTGGGGTTAGGGGTTGGACTTTGAAAAAGAAGATGGAATAAGTAGTCTAGAGAAAAAGGAGTGGCCTGTGGAAGATGGTGGATAGCTGGAACTGGGGGACCACAGCTAATGAGAAAAGCCCATGGTGGGGAATGGCTGGTGACTTTTTCAGACAGTGATTCCTAGCATTGAAATTTAAGTAGATTCCTGTTCTGGGCTGTGCCATCAGCCCCCACCATTAGTTTGGGTCTGATACAGGTATTGCCTTGGGGGATTAAATGAAGAGTTGTACTCCAGAGTTGGAATCATTTGGCCAGACAGTACACGAGAGAGAACCATGGTGGGTGTCAAGATGCAGAGAGCACACAGCCCTCCACCCAAGCAAGAGGAAGGAACAAGAGGAAGGAAGCAGAGAACCTGCCCTCCGCACCTCCCCGAACTCTCCTGGGCAGCATTAGGGATCTGGAGAAAGGCACTCAGTTCGTGGGAGAGGGACTTGAGCTAGTTCATCTGCTTATAAAATAATGTGTTCACATTAGTAATGTTTCTGAATCACAGTGGACATGCAGGAGCTAGTGAGTAAGCAGAGTTGATGGCCTACGTCTGTGTCCTGCGCACTTTCTTTGTTCTCTACTTGCTTGAATGCCTTATGTTTTTAACACTATCCAAAACTTTGGGGATGAGAAACATTTTAGGAAAGTAGTCCTCTAGAATATATAGAATCTACCAATTTCATTTCCAGAACTCAGTTTGACTTGGCCAAAAGAGGTTGCTTTCACCTAAGTGTCCATTGACAGATGAATGGATAAAGAAGATGTGGTATATATTCACAATGGAATATTACTCAGCCATAAGAAAGAATGAAGCAATGCCATTTGCAGCAACACGGATAGACCTAGAGATTATCATACTAACTGAAGTAAATCAAAGAGAAAGACAAATATGTTATATCGCTTATACATGGAATCTAAAAAAATGATACAAATGAAATTATTTACAAAACAGAAACAGACTCACAGATATCGAAGACAACTTATGGTTACCAAAGGGGAAAGGGGCGGGGTTAAATTAGGAGTTTGGGACTCAAATATACACACTACTATATATAAAATAGATAACCAACAAAGACTTAATGTATAGCACAAGAACCTATACTCAGTATCTTGTAATAACCTATAATGGGAAAGAATCTCAAAAAGAATATATATATATATATATATATATATACATATATATATGTATATATATGACTGAATCACTTTGCTGTATACCTGAAACTAACACAACATTGTAAATCAACTATATTTCAATAAAAATTAAAAAATAGAGGTTGCTTTCACTTACTTATAGGGTCCTGCAGGAGTATCAGCGAATGAAGACATGTCAGTTAGTAGGACTGGGTATCAGTACAGGCTCACACCAAGGAAGAACAGCCAGCACAGGCCTGAGTGTTTTTCATTTCTATAAATAGGATTTTTGAGAGAAAATGAATGAACATTTTTATTCTTATTGCACAAATGATATGAGTGAATTAAGCTACTTGTTTTCAGTGGAAGGGCACATTAGACAGGGAAGGATAAAACCAGATCTAGTTCTTGTCCTACCAACAACTGATGACCCTTGACAATGCCCCTTAACCTTGCTTAGCGGTGTCCTCTGTAAAATGACAGAGGTTGTTCTTAGTTATCTCTAAGGTTCCTTCCAACTCTAATTTTCTATGATTTAAGAAAGTTATAACAGATACCCAAGTGTGTACAGTCTGTTAATCCAAAGATTCTCAAATTTCTATGTTCACAGCATCCTTAGTGCCTTAGTGATATTTTTCATAGTGCACTGAGGCCAAAAGAAATACCCCCAAATTCCATTTGTGAAGTGGTTTGGTCCAAACAACTTAATAAGTACCTATGTCCTAATAATTTAAGCCATTTAAAAAAATAATAAATATAAATGGAAAGAAAAGATGATATTTTATTTCATTCCTACATGATCATGCTTACTTACTCATGGGGGAATGTGAGTTTGGAGCACAGCATGACTTCTCAAATCATGGAATCCAACTGGACCCTAGCATTCTCATTTCTTCTTCCACATTGTCTTTCTCTCAGTACTTGATTTTTATCATAGCAACCACTAAAACCTAGTTTCTGCAAAGATCCGATGTCATTGAAAGGAATGTAGCACCATCTGTCTTGAAACTGTGAACCTCAAACTAGTAGTTTATGTAGTGCCTAAAAGCTATTGCTGGGTTTCCTAGAAAATTAAAAATATCCTGGAGCGAGTTCGCTGCATTTCCTTGGGTGCCTAGGTACACAGTTTGGGAAGCATGGCTTCAATCAATGTTTGAGGTCTTCCATTTTCAATGGAACCATATGCACCTCCCTGTTGCAGACATTTTTGGTACCCATGGGCCAAGCACAGAATAAGATGGTTCTCATAAATTCAGTGCAATGTCTCTGGGAGTCCTGGCCTGTTGGTAAGTAAGGAATCATCCGGGTGATGATCTTCTCAGTGCCCCAGCCTCAGGTGTGTTGGTGACATTCCAGAGACAAGCAAGTGTCATCCTTATTCCACCACAGGCACTGCTCCCAGGCCACACACTGGGCTTTGTCAGCCCTTGGAAGTCACCACTGTTCTCTGGAAGGCCGATGGATGACTCGGCTGTCACATCCTCCTACACATCAGCAGGCTCAGCCCCTTCTCCCAGCCCACTTGCTGTTTGATGTCAGGGAGATCAGCCTTCTCCTGACTAATTTTCCTGTTAATCTCCCCAGGGGGCTTCACTTCTCTTGCCAGCCGTCTGATCCATCACTTCAGCCTTCCTCTCCCCAGCACCCTCAGTGCCTTCACATTTGTGCTCCACCACGACAATCCTGCCAAACCTCATCCTTGCATCCACCTCACCACTTGCCTCATGTCTTCTCTCAACTGGATTCAGAGGAGGTAATCCCCCAAACGGGCATCCTAGGGCCACCCCAGATGTCTGATCTGTGGTCTCAGCTGGGCCCTCAGGTTCCTGGGCAACCCTTTAGTATAGCCAAGTAAATTTTCCCAGCTCCCAGCAAAACATTCCACAGTTCCTTTACTCTCTTCTCTCATCCCAGACTATTGCTCAGCAGGTAACCTGCCTTCTAACTCATAGAGCATTCAAAGCTCTCAGAAAAAAGCACTAAAGCTCTGTCTTCACCCATAAATATTCCATTTTGCACCTACCCTCTCACTTCATCCCTCCAGGCTGGGAGGAAGAGGTGTTGCCCTCCTTGCCTAAGGCTCACCCTTGTTCTGGGGTCCCAAACCCATCCCTTCCCATGACCCATGGTCCAGCATCTGACTCCACTGGGCAATTCCTCTCCCTCCTGTAATTTCAAATTCTTCATCTTTGGCTTCCTGCTACATAGCCTATGCGTGTGTTCAAGTCTCCTACTTAGTCAACAGGCTCCAACAATGTCCTTTCGATAACTGATGCCGGATTGTCTTGCTCCCATTGGCAGACAAATTCCCTGAAGAAGAGTCCACACTCACTGCTTCCGTTTCTTGACCGACTGCGTGCTCCCCAGCCCCCTGCAGGCAGCCCCAGGCCCCCACTCTCCTCTTTAGCCCGTCCCTCACTCCGCTTGGCCCCCGCCTAGCCCTCCAGCCACAGGGACCACATGCAACTCTCAGAAGAGGCTGTGCAGTCCATGGCTTTGATGTTTCCCTCGCTCTCTTTCTCCCTTGTCCCTCTGGCAAGCAGCGCGTACTTCAAAACATCCTCTGAGAAGCCCTTCTGGACCCTCCTTCCTCTGCCCACCAGGGGGAAATGGTCAGACTTCCTTTGTGTTCTCAGCTGTCCTTCCAGCCACAGTGTCTGTGGCCATTTACTCTCCGTGTTTCTGTGCTTTTCTCCAGCAAATATTGTAAGCTCCTGGAGAGCTGGACTGTGTCTTAATTGTACCTGCATTCCCAGGGCCACGCATACCCTGTGTCCAGCGAGTGAGTGGACGTAGTTGGTACAGGCAGTGATAACTCTCGGCTACCCAGGGCAGCGGGGTTGGTAACATCCTTGTAGCAGACGTTTGATCTCAAACAATTGCTTCTAGGTTTCTCATTATTTCTGGGCACTTTATAGATGCTGTCTTATCTTTCCTCATAGCAACTCTATAGTACTATAGCCCATGTTTGACAGATGAGGAAACAGAGGCTCAGAGAGTCTCAGTACATTTTCTCTGGTCATACAGCTAATAGTGGTAGACGCAGGATTCCAGCCCAACTCCGGCCCCTTTGTACACACCCAGGCACCCCGACATTGCCCAACTAGTGTATGCTCACTGACTGCCCCCTCATTAACTGTCAGCTTTTAGAAACATAATTAAGACACCAAGTCAGAAGCAAAAGCATTAAGTAAAGCATTCAGCTCCTAATAGAGCCATAAATGCTTGTGGGTTATCAATGATTGGGGCCAAGAATTCATGCTATAAATATCACCTGTCCATTGGCTTTATTCTTGTTAGTTTAACAACTGTTCTTTAACTAACAAATCAACCTTGTCAGCTAAGGCTGCACTGAAACCTGAGACTGGGGCTGGATGGATGGGAGGGAACCGTTCCTTCAAGGAAACTTGGAGAAGCCTCTCTTGTCTCCTGGGCCCATCAGTTCAGGCCCTCCTCCCCCCACCATCCCTTTTTGTTTAGTTTGACCTTGGTCACTGATGACAAGGCTTCTTTTCCTGCCAAACCAATCAATAAGCTAAATAGACAGAAGATGAGTATTTAGAATATGGGAAGCCAAACTCAAACACAGATAGGTTATCAGTCTAGCCCAGAGCAGACTTCTGAGCAAATATTTCATTAACAAATTTTTCATGGCAACTTGCATGTTAAAAAAAAAAAAAAGAGGGGAGAGGGAGAGAAAAAGAGAGAACAGTGGTGGTCGGCGGGTGTGGAGGTGTGGCGGTAAAGAGAAAGGCTGCTGAATCTTTGAAGCTGAACTGCCCCAGAGAGCAGGGAGAAGGGTGGGGTGGCAGAGAGAAGCCTCCCAGGAAGGGGACCCCCAGTCCCCTTAAAATCCTTCAACTTCTAGCCTCCCTTTCATGGCAGGGCTGCCGTGTGTAATGCATCTTCAACCATCTCCGGGCGCTGGAGCTGGTTAAGTCTCCTGGATACAGACCCCAGCCTGGCAGTCAGCGGCTGACTGTGGAGTCCTGGGCTGGTCACCCAGTGAGGGTGCTGGGAAGGAAGAGGAGATACGGTCCCTTGGGAGCCCCACAGGGGAGATGGGGGGCAAAGGGAACACTAAACATAAACAACTGTAATCAGAGCAACTTTTTTGGGCTCCCACTAAATTTTAGGCACCTGGAAGGCTATTATGTTACTCCTCATAACCACGCCTAAGACTGTGGTAAACTCTGGCACACATGCCCATTGGTGTCTATTCTGATTGCTAAATATTTTGAATATCATACCCTGTTCACAACAACTCTTAAAGTGCTTTGGTTTTAATTTATGGCTGAGGAGCCTGAGATTCAGAGAGGTTAAACAACTTGTTCAAGTGTGCACAGCTGGTGAACTGCCGAGGCAGAATTGGGAACTAGGCCTGATTCCAAAGACAAGCAGTTTTCCACTCCTTTCCACTGTTTCCCTAATAGCTTTAAGAATACTTTAAAGGAAAGGTTGGGAAAACACGGAATTACTAATATTCAACACTTGTAAGCAAGTGCTGAGGGAAAGAAAGAATGAGTAGACTAAATTTTCAGTCCCTTGTGTGATGTGATCCTTCCTACCCTGGCTTGTGTAAACCCTGCCTCCTGGAAATCCCTTCCCCTCTTCATCTGAATTCACATGCGTCCCATTCAGGCCTCAGCAGTTAATCACTGCACAGGAAAGCTTCCCAAAATGGCCTGTGCTATTTGTTCTTATTACTTTCTATTTTTTCTTCAGACCACTTACAACAATGCTAATTAAATATCTTTATGTGCAATTTATTGATGAATATGCCCCAGATAGACTGTAGTAGTACTACTACTAATAATAATCATAATCATAGTAGCAGCTAACCTCTATTCAGTGCTTACTACAAACCTGGCACTCCCTTAAAGGCTTTACATATGTTAACTTATTTAATTAATCCTCTTGAGGATACTGTGAACACTGTGAAGTAGTAACTGTTACTGCTGCCATTTTATCAATAAAGTAACTGAGGCACACGGAGGTAAAGAGAATTGCCCAGTGCTACTTAGCTAGTGAGTGAGTGAGTGAGTTACAGAGCTGGATATGAACTCAGGCGGGCTTTGGTTCCAGATCCATGCTCTTAATCATGATGACAGGGCTACAAATTCCTCCCACCTTGGTATGTACACTTCTTAGAGGTGGAGTCTCTTCCACCTCTTGAAACTGAATGCTCCTGTGATTTGCTTTAACCAGCAAAATGCAATAAAAGTGATGTTCTGTGTATAACCACCAAAGCTAGGCCTTAAGAGGCTTTGCAGCTTCTGCTTTCTCCCTCTTGGAATGCTGCCCTGGGACCATCTTGTAAGGAAGCTGGCCTGGCCTATAGTTGCCAGCAAGGCCGCACGGAGGAAAACTGAGGCAGCCCAGCCAACAGCCTGTACCAGCTGCCGGACATGGTGCTAGAATGAGGCCATCTCGGACCTTGCAGCCTAGCCAAACTTCCAGCTGAATGCAAGCATGTGATTGAGCCAGCCAACCCACAGAATCATGACAATTAATAAGTCACGGTTGCCCTGAGCCACTAAGTTTTGAGAAGTTTTATTGCACAGCCAAGACTAACTTTGCAAGAACTGTCTTGCTTGGGTTACGTCCCTAGTGCCTAGCGGGATGTCAGGTACCTAGCACTTTGACAGTAAAAATGTGTTGACTGCGTGAATAAACAGAAGTGGGGTTGAAGCAGGAAGACCCCCCAAAATATGGTGACTAACTCTAAGATATTATGGAATTCATTCTACGTGACATACTTCAGAATTTCAGAACAGATGGTAATTTTAAAATACTGGCACTCTTATTTTTCTGTAGATGCTTTCAAGTTCTTATTGTCCTAATTTCAGAATACCTTATAAAGTCATTTGTTGCCATTTTAATTTTTTCTCCTTTGTGTTCTTTTCTTTTTTGGGCCCTTCAACCATTAACGATATAACTTCTTAGTTGTTTCTATGATTATTTGATCAATTTAATCTCCCCCCTAGATTGTAAACTCAGACAGAGCAGGGGCCTAAAATGATTTTGCTCATGGTTGTAACCCTTGATCTGGTTCATACTGTGGGCTCAATATGTACACACATACCTTGGAGATACTCCAGGCTCATTTCTAGACCACTGCAATAAAGTGAATATCACGATAAAGTGAGTCACACAAATTTTTTGGTTTCCCAGTGCATATAAAATTTATGTTTAAACATATAAAATTTATGTTTATACTCTACGGTAGTCTATTAAGTGTATAATAGCATTATGTCTAGAAAAACCAATGTACATATCTTAATTTACAAATATTTTATTGCTAAAAAATGCTAACCATCATCTGAGCCTTCTTCAGAGTCCTAATCTTTTTGCTGGGGGAGGGTCTAGACTCGATGGTGACGCTGCTGACTGATCAGGACGGTGGTTGCTGAAGGCTGGGGTGGCTGTGGTAAGTTCTTAAGACAATAACGAAGTTTGCACATCAATTGGCTCATCCTTTAATAAATGATTTGTCTGTAGCATGCAGTGCTGTTTGAGAGCATTTTGCCTACAGAATTGCTTTCAAAATTGGAGTCAATCCTCTCAAACCCTGCAACTGCTTTATCAACTACGTTTATGTAATATCCTAAATCCTTTGTTGTCATTTCAACTGTCTTCACAGCATCTTCACCAGCAGTAGATTCCATCTCCAGAAACCACTTTCTTTGCTCATCAGTAAGAAGCAACTCCTCATCTGTTAAAACTTTATCATGAGATTGCAGCAATTCAGTCCCATCTTCAGGCTCCACTTCTAATTCTAGTTCTCTTGCTGTTTCCACCACATCTGCAGTTACTTCCTCCACTGAAATCTTGAACCCCTCCATGAGGGTTGGAATTAACCTCTTCCAAACGTCTGTTAATGTTGACATTTTGACCTCTGCCCATGAACCATGAATGTTTTTCATGGCATCGAGAATGGTGAATTCTTTCCAGAAGGTTTTCAATTGACTTTGCCAAGGTGCATCAGAGGAATCACTATCTATGGCAGCTATAGTTTTTAAAAATTTAATTCTTAGGGGGCTTCCCTGGTGGCGCAGTGGTTGAGAGTCTGCCTGCCAATGCAGGGGACACGGGTTCGAGCCCTGGTCTGGGAGGATCCCGCATGCCGCGGAGCAGCTGGGCCCGTGAGCCACAAGTACTGAGCCTGCACGTTTGGAGCCTGTGCTCCGCAACAAGAGAGGCTGCGACAGTGAGAGGCCCGCGCACGGTGATGAAGAGCGGCCCCCACTCGCCACAACCAGAGAAAGCCCACGCACAGAAACGAAGACCCAACACAGCCAAAAATAAATAAATAAAGCGTAAAAATTTAAAAAAAAAATTAATTCTTAAATAATAAGACTTGAAAGTCAAAATTACTCCTTGATTCATGGGCTGCAGAATGGATGTTGTGTTTTAGCAGGCATGAATACAGCATTAATCTCATTGTTTATCTCCATCAGAGCTCTTGGGTGACCAGGTGCATTGTCAATGAACAGTAATACTTTGAGAGGAATCTTTTTTTCTGCACAGTATGTCTCAACAATGGGCTTAAAATATTCAGTAAATCATGTTGTAAACAGATGTGCTGTCATCCAGGCTCTGTTCCATTTATAGAGCGCAGGCAGAACAGATTTAGCATAATTCTTAAGGGCCCCAGCATTTTCAGAATGGTAAATGAGCACTGGCTTCAATTTCAAGTCACTATCTGCATTAGCCCCTAACAAGAGAGTCAGTCTGTCCATTGAAGCTTTGAAACCAGACATTGACTTCTCGTCTCCAACTATGGAAGTCCTAGATGGTATTTTCTTCCAACAGAAGCTGTTTCATTTTCAATGAAAATCTGTTGTTTTGTGTAACCACCTTCAGTGGTGATCTTAGCTAGATCTTCTGGATGACTTGCTGCAGCTTCTACATCAACACTTGCTGCTTCCCCTGGCAATTTGATGTCATGAAGACAGCTTCTTTCCTGAAAACTCATGAGCCAATCTCTCCTAGCTTAAAACTTTCCTTCTCAGCTTCCTCGCATCTCTCAACCTTCATAGAACCAAAGAGAGTTAGGGCCTTGCTCTGGATTAGTCTTTGGCTTAAGTGAATGTTTTGTGTCCTATCCAGGCTGCTGAAACTTTCTCCGTATCAGCAATAAGGCTGTTTCACTTTCTTATCATTCATGTGTTCACTGAAGTAGCACTTTTAATTTCCTTCAAGAACTTATCCTTTCCATTCACAACTTGGCTAATTGTTTGGCTCAAGAATCCTAGCTTTCAACCTATGTCAGCTTTCAATATGCCTTCCTCACTAAGCTTAATCATTTCTAGTTTTTGATTTAAAGTGAGAGATGTGTAACTCTTTATTTCACTTGAACACTTAGAGGACATTGTAAGGTTATTAGCTGGCCTAATTTCAATATTGTTGTGTCTCAAGAATAGGGAGACCTGAGGAGAGGGAGAGAGATGTGGAACGGCTGGTTGGTGGAGCAGTCAGAATGCACACAATATTTATGGGTGAAGTTTGCCATCTTATATGGGCTGTTCGTGGAGCTCCCAAACAATTACAATAGTCACATCAAAGATCACTGATCATAGATCATTATAACAAATTTAATAATAATGAAAAAGTTTGAAATGTGAAAATTACCAAAATGTGACACAGAGACATGAAGTGAGGAAATGCTGTTGGAAAAATGGCGCTGACAAACTTGATTGATGCAGGGTTGCCACAAACCTTCAATTTGTAAAAAATGAAGTCTCTGTGAATCACAATAAAGTGAAGTGCAATAAAACGAGGTCTGCTTGTACTGTTGAATGGATTGAAATAAAACTGTGAACTTCTTTATTTTAATTTCCAGTTTCTTCAGGCTGGTATGAAGCTCTAATCTGCATTTTTGAGTTTTCCTTTTTAAATTCTGAATTGTAAAATTCTAGAGGTGGTAGAGACCTCTTTGGCAGGAACATCAACTTTAAAGGATAGCATGGTGTTTCCTCGTCACACAGCTAGCTTATAGCAGAGCCAGGACTTTAATTCACATCTTCGTCATCCATCTACTTTACATTCTCCCCAACTGGTAGACACTGAAGTCCCCAATGTACAGATGGACAAACTGGGGCAGAACCCATGCCAGACCACAGATTATTCATCTCTCAGCTGAAGGCTGTCTCTGGGAGTCCAAGCTGACTCTAGGGTTAAGCTTCTGACAGCTCTAAGTATTTTTTCCTCTTTCATGTTGCTCTCAAATATATTTCTATCCCCGTCAGACCATCCCCCTTGTTCCCATTTAACCTGAGAAAGTTAAACCCACTTTTGATCATCATGTGAAAATCTGAGGCAAAGTGCTTCCTTCAAGGCAGATGTTTGGAAACGCTGAGCTGCAGGCGCTCAACTTGTCAAGTAACTTTTCAAATGATGAAAAAAGGGGAAAATGTAGGTCAGGAAGCAATAAACTATATTCACATCCAATATATCCTTCTGCTTAAGGAGCTGACTTTGAATCTCCACCTTTTACTAAAATGAAACAAAAATCCAAATCCAACCCAAAGCATTACAGCTTTAAGTACTGAAAGTATTTATTATTTCTATTCAAGTAATCCAAAAGCATAATCTCAAGAACATCTCTGCTCCAGGAATGTCTCAAAACACTGTGGATTTGGTGTGATTCCTTTATCCAGATGTTTGTAGAAAAGACTCTGGATGGCATGTGGGGAATTAAAGATTTATTTTTAATATTTGAGAAAAGTCATATTTCTAAGAGCAGTGAGCCTTCTAATGTGTCCTCAATCTTTGCTGCCTCTCTGCTCTTTCTCGTATTGTTGTCTCAAGTAACAGCTCTATTCCTCCGAATTACCAGCCTATGGGTTTTCAAACGTTAATACTTAGATATTGGAAGAATAAGGTCGTTGAGGTACTTTCACTATAACACTGATATTCACATCAAGTTTATTTCAAGAGGCAATTTTCACTCACTAAGGTTTAGCCAAGTCCTACAAAAGATCTCTTTTTGGGACTTCCCTGTGGTACAGCAGTTAAGACTCTGTGTTCCCAATGCAGGAGGCCCGGGTTCTGTCCCTGGTCAGGGAACTAGATCCCACATGCCGCAACTAAGAGCCTGCATGCCACAGCTAAAGATCTCACATGCCACAACCAGAAGATCCTGCTGCTGCAACGAAGATCCTGCGTGCCACAACTAAGACCCGGCACAATCAAATAATAAATAAATAAATAAATATTTTTTAAAAATCTCTTTTCATGGGGCAAAATCTCCAACAAACTGCCCTAGTGTCTCAGCTTTGCAGAGTAGTGTGACTTGTCTTTGAAGACTATGGGATGTTTCCAAGTGTCCCTTAAATCTAGAAACATCTCATCAGAGACCCCCAATGGTTACTATGTCCCTCCTGTGTCCAGATATCCAAAAATAAGATATCTGGGAGTCAAGAGCATCTTATAATTGGAAGGTCTCTCCCTCATTTATTATCCCCTTACCTATAGAGAAGGATATTCTAAAACATGGTAGATTTTATGCGTTGACTGAGTTTACCTGCTGGAGATGATACATTTCAGGTTCTAGTGGCAGAGAGAAATTTAAAATTAGGTCATCTCATGGTTACAACTTGTGTCTATAACAGAAACTAAAAGGTCTCGGAGATCATACAGATTCTCTGGTTGGGAACCCAAAAGGGACCTACTGTGAAACATTCTTTAATTGGTTTGTTACCCTCAAAAAATATACTGAATATTTCTATGGAAACTGGAGTTTTGATATAAAATAATACAGCTGGGTTAAAATCTAAGATCTGAGCTCTAAGATCAGTCCCCATAGGACCAGTGTGTGTGCTTTTAGAAGATGCCAGCCTCTGTGTTGTAATTTTAGGGAAACACAACAGTCCTCCTAGCCTCTAAACCTTTATGTAGTTTATTGTTTCTTGAAACTGATGCATTAGAATTGTCTCTTTTTTTTTTATTGGAGTATAGTTGATTTACAATGTTGTGTTAGTTTCTACTGTACAGCAATGTGAATCAGTTATACAGATACATATATCCACTCTTTTTTAGATTCTTTTCCCATATAGGTCATTACAGAGTATTGAGTAGAGTTCCCTGTGCTATACAGTAGGTCCTTATTAGTTATCTATTTTTTTAATAGCTCTTTATTGGAGTATAATTGCTTCCCAATACTGTGTTAGTTTGTTGTACAACAAAGCGAATCAACCACATGCATACACATGTCCCCATATCCCCTCCATCTTGAGCGTCCCTCCCATCCTCCTTATCCCTGTAGGTCATCACAAAGCGCTGAGCCAATCTCCCTGTGCTATGCTTCTGCTTCCCACCAGCCAACTATTTTACATTTGGTAGTGTGTATATGTCGATGCTGCTCTCACTTAGCCCCAGCTTCGCCCTCCCACCCCATGTCCTCAAGTCCATTCTCTATGTCTACCTCTTTATTCCTGCCCAGCAACTAGGTTCATCAGTACCATAATTTTTTTTTTAGATTCCATGTATATGCGTTAGCATACAGTATTTGTTTTTCTCTTTCTGACTTATTTCCCTCTATATGACAGAATTCTTTTATTTTAAGATTTGAAATCTTCAAAAACATAAATACTTTTTTTTTTCCTAACATCTTTATTGGAGTATAATTGCTTTACAATGGTGTGTTAGTTTCTGCTTTATAACAAAGTGAATCAGTTATACATATACATATGTTCCTATATCTCTTCCCTCTTGCATCTCCCTCCCTCCCACCCTCCCTATCCCCCCCTCTAGGTGGTCACAAAGCACAGAGCTGATCTCCCTGTGCTATGTGGTTGCTTCCCACTGGCTGTCTATTTTACATTTGGTAGTGTATATATGTCCATGCCACTCTCTCACTTTGTCATATCTTACCCTTCCCCCTCCCCAATACTTCTTTTTTCTTTAGCTAACATTCATACAGTACTGACTTCCTGCTAGGTATTATTCTAATGCTCTGTATTAATTTACTTAATCCTTTCAGGAACCTTCTGACTTGGGTATGAATGTCGCCCCCATTTTGCAGATGAGAAACACAAACATGGAGAGAGGTCAAGTAACACATCCAAGGTCGAAGAGTCATATGTGAACTCAGGAAGTCTGCATCCAGGGCTGGCTTCACACTACACCATGCAGCCCTCTCAGCCCCTTGTGTCTCCATGACATTGCGAGCCTTCCTACTTCTAGAACATTTGGGGAGGGTGAAAGAGGGTTGCAAATTACAAAACAGGACAGCATTGATGGAAATGAAGTAGGGTGGAGAAAACACAAGGGAGGGTGTGAATGAATAATGAGGACAAAGTCTGCTTATGTCATTTATGGCAGCAGGTGAGAGAAAACTGTCGCAATGGACCCTCTTGGATTTGCAGGTGGGACTCTTAATTCTGGAGTTCATCCCTCACTTGACAGATGAGGGAAACTGAGGCTGAGGCAGGAGACAGAGGACAAGGGAGAGAAGGGTGCTCAGATTCCATAGCTAGTGAGCAGCAAAGCCAGGACTGGGGCCGCAATCCTCCATCTTCTGGGTCCAGAGCCCTCTCTTCCTCTGAAGGCAGCCTGTGGGCTCTGGATCACTGAGGGGCTGGAGGAGGCTCAGCAGAAAGGAGCCTTTTTCTTTCTGTGGTTCTCCTTGTAAAATGTCCACTTCCTGGGTGGCATATGATTTGTTGACAACACATGGAAGGGAATTTTCATCCTACTGTTTACAAGGATTATTTCCTTATGGACACATTTTCTGGTAAGAGAAGAGCACCTTGTTGACCTCATGTTACTTTTGGGGGAGCAGGTAATGCAGCTGAGGCTGGAAATGGAGTTCATTGTCTCTGTCCCATTTCATAAAGACGCCGTGCATTTCTAAAGAGCGTCACACGGGCCAGGTGAAAGCACATAGGCTGAAGCGAGGGAAGAAATGAAGAACAGCGTTGGAAATGAAAAGTATTCAAATATAAATTAATATAAACCCAGGGGTCATCTGGCATGCAGTCCTGGCAATAAGAGAATCTACAATGTGGGTGAACAAGTGAAAAAAAAGTAATCAAAAGTAAGAAAGAGGCATATGTGAGGCATTAAGCATCAGGTACAGAGACTGCTGGGAAGGATTAGGGAACAAAGTCCAGAGACTGTAAAAAGAGATAAGAAAGGCAAAGGTAGCGAATGAAAAGGGACTGTGTGGAAGGTTAAGAGAAATCATGGGAAAATTTTCCAAGTGCATAAAGAACGCAGGGGTCATTGAAGGAGACAGTCGGATGGCTAAGACACAGCAAAGAGTAATTTATTGAAAAAGGAGGTAGATGTGGCTGAAAAACATTAAATGATTTTTTTGCCTTGGAACTCTCAGGAAGATGGGGGACAAATGTTAGAAATCTACATACATTTCCTAAAGGAAACCAAAAAAAGATTGATGAATGGTGGGAACAAGCCACCACAAGAGGTTCAGAAATTAAGACTGGAAAACAGAAAAAAACATTAGAGACTTCAGTCCAAGGCAGCACATATGCAAACACACTTGAATAATAAATAACAGGAACTTGAAGTGAGGATTTGAAAAACAAAAGTTTGGGGGAACCACAAGTCCCCTGAGTAAAGGGTTGGCACTGCCCCCAGCTGTCTTGCAACACTAGACCCAACTTCTTTGTTTCTCTCCCTCCCCTTTCCTATTTCCCTTTCACAAATGTAGATTGAAAATTGGCTAAGTGCTAGGCATTGTGCTATATATGGGCAGATACATGGATGAATAAGGTATTGTCTGTGGCCCCTGCCTCTGTGAGTTTGTGTTTCTGTAGAGTGGATGTGCTCTGTGAACGGTTATATGACACAGGCTCAGGCTACAGAGCTGAGAGGGCTGAGTGGTGTGGGAAATAGAGACTTGGGAGGTCATTTCGGTTCGGGACAATCAAATTCCATCTTTATGGAGGAAACGAATGACATGAATGCTTGTTAGAATAATGTAGAACAATTGGCCCAGAGCTTGGGGTTTTCTTTCATTTCTGGATAATTTTAAAAGGGCTTCCATAAAGTCAGGTGTCAGTGGTGTGGGTTATTTAGGGCGAGCTATTCTAGGAGCCCCTTACATCACATTGTGTGGGTCACTTTTGCAGACACATTGGGGATCTGTTATGGATGAGACTGCAAGCTGGGTGGCTGATCCTGGCGTCCAGGGCAGGGGTGAGTGGCCCATAAGGAAAAGTTTTTGAGGCTGAGCTAAGCACACTTGTCTCGGGGACCCCTACTCCCACACACAGAATGAAGGATGCCCTGCAGGGGCTGAAGAGCACAGGGCGTCAGAGGGAGGAACAAGTGTGGTCAGGAAGGACCATAAAACTCTGAGTCTTGGAAGAGGAGAGGCGGGTAATTTGATTATCCAATTCAGTGTAGTGACAAATAAGGTAATGAAGCTAGGGACAAGAAATTTAGAGGTAAAACAGATCCTCCATGGTCACAGGCAATAGAATGGAGAGGAGGAATCCGAGTACAGAGGCAGATAAAATTTTAATGTCTTTGGTACCAGGATCTGGAGCAATAAAAGAGATCAAACGTTATTCTGAATCACATAAATGGAAGGATTGTGAAAAAGTCAAAGGCAATTAGCTCAGAGTTATAAAAGGGAATGGTTAGTAGTGTTTGACCAAGGAAACTGGAGGAAATGTCTGCAAAGATTTCCCCATTCCCTGTCTCTCTTCCCATCCAGCTCTTCTCATCACTTTTGTTCACTAAACTTAACCTTGACTGTGGTTCTTTACATTGTTTCTAGCCTTACACATTTGAGAACAAACATGTATTAGTAATAGGTGCTCATCCAGCCGATATTTTCATAGACAGGCAGGACTGGGTGAGAGTGGGAGGTGAGGAAACTTGTATCATTTTAATCCTCCTCCAGCCTTTGTGATTCTGACATGCTTTGGTAGGAACCCAGTGCCCCACTCTATTTGAGAATCATTCCCTTTCTAATAATATAAAATATAGGTTCAAGAAACCGATTATTGATTTCTTCTTCTCAGACTGTCTTCTTTGACTAGCAGGTGCCAAAGAATATTTTCTCAGAAAGAAATTAATTATCATCAGGTACAACTATATTATTAATGACCAAAAGGAAAGTTGCTACAATCTTCAAATTCAAATAGAAACTAGTGACTTTATTGATTTAAGAATTTCTCTTCTATTCGGGTCTTTTTAAACAGCTCACTGGCATACATGTTCAAGTTTCAATTTGTTACAGCTCTCCTAACATTTATTCTCAAAACAATAATTATATGTAAATATGCCAGAGATGCACATATGCCTGGAAGTACATGTTGTTCACATGACTCAATGAAATACCTTTGGACCAATCAAGTTTTAAAAAAGAAAATGATAGGGAAAAGGGAAGTAGTTTATCTAACTTCAGGCAAGATATCTCCTCCATCCCTTGTGTACACCTGAAAATACATTCACCAATTAAGCATTGAACTTATTTCCTTAAGGTCAGGCAGCAAAGGAGTCAATTCAAGTTGGAGTGTCAGGGACAATTTCACATGGGAAATCCACTTTATACCTACAGCAGGTGTGTGTCTTGGCTCGGAGAACAAGCTGTCTCAGGTGTAGTGGCTGCCATGTGTTTACTGGGACATCTGGGGTCACTGGCTTAATATTAGTTCTGGGCCCATCAGCCTGGCTACAGGAGACCCTACAGCTAACTTCTCTCCAGGAGGTAAGTTTATTTTGAAATGGTCAAATATGTGAAGGATATGTTAAGATAATTCATTGAGTTGGATTGGCCAGGAGGAAGAATGGGATGGGACTGCAGTCTAAATGTAAACCAATATCTCTAGAGAATGTGGAAAATGTCAAGTTCCATGTTTGGAAGCCTTAGGGGATTTTGATGCCCGTGAGCTCATTGTGGACTCTCCCCACCCCAACCCAAAGGTCTAAGGTCACATGCCTGGAATGCGGAAGGGAAGAAAGTGATGTGTTTCACCCAGAAGTGCAACCCCAGGATTTCCATTTAGAAAAATATGGTCCGTTGAGAAAAAACAAAATCGGTTATTGCTCGCTGGCCCAGTTTAATGTACCACACGTTTATTGAGTACCTACCTTGTTCAGAGCTAACTGGCAAAGATTGTGAAAGGTTCTGGGTGGCTCATTTTAAGGCACCTAGGGAGACAGATGCATAGATAAGTAGCTCAAATATGCAGAAGGCTGGAAGAGGGAATATAACAGAAGAATGGGATGAAAGGTTCATGCCTTCTGATTGTGGTTTATTTATCCCTTTACTCTTCACTGTATGACACACCGACCTCAGAACACAGCTGTGCCTAAAACATCAAGGAGTAACTAGGCAAGGAAAGCAACACCTTTCTCCCCAGCGTACATAGGAGGACAATGCAATAATGCAACTCATTTTATCTGAGGGCTGGGAAAAATCATTCTCATTGATTGCGGTCATGTGGCATATTTTCCCAATGCGCAAATTAGTACAGCCTTTGAGTTCTGTGGAAAGACTTTTGAGGTCATCTTGCCTCTTGCTCAGAGCAGTGAGGCTCTGCTCTGTAATTTGAACCTTGAGAGTGGAAGTTTTCACAGCCTTCCCCGGTTGTCTATTTCAACCTGGACCCATTTTCATCTTGAGGAAATTATTTATGTACGAGCCCAGTCCCTCAGACTCTTGGTTAATTTTGTCCCTGCTTCCAGATCCATGAGCTTAGGCCACCCCTTCTCTCTACCCTAACAAATGGGGAATCCTTTCCCAGACATGCAGCTTTTTTGAAATTACAAATAAGTCAATAACTACAGGACCGACCCGCTTACTGGTGCGTGAACTGCCTGAGCCGTGTCCTAGTATGGAAACCAGAGGCCAGGGTCAAAGTAGGCCAACGTGATGGCAGGGTCTCAGGTAGAGGGAAATTAAAAAAAAGCAGTCGACTCAGCCGTGTGCTGGGGCGATCGAGAAGGTGGCGGGGTGGAACGGCCTGGGCGAGCCTCCTTGTCATGACTCCAATGGCCCTTTTCAGAGTGTGAGCAGACCTTACAAAGAGGCACTGACCTCGCCTTTCCAGATGACTAGCAGCTCACCGTGATAACTAACCCGGCGGGGATTTCTTTACAGTGATGTATGGTAAAGGTCAGTCTGAATCAGGAAGAAGTCTGAAATGGAGAAGGTGTTTAAGAAATGTGCTTTTATTACTTTTGAGGGCCTATGATAACTCAAGCACACTGACTGAGTCCTGATTAGCAGCAAAAGGGTCTCCTTTAGAAACAAGAGGGATTTCTAAACAACATCACATCAGCCAGTTTAAGTCAACGATGCTTGTAAAGGTGTGGAGGGTGAATATTACATGAAGATACTTTACTCTCTTAAATGTGGTAGATATCCCCTTGAAATGTTTAGACTTGCAATTTGCCCTAGTTTATAAAGTATGGATTTGCTTCAATAAAGGTACATTTTTGCCTAGCCAGTTAGAAGAATCACAGATTCTAAATGAGTGGAAATTGAATTAAGTGAAACAAAAATATCACTATTTTCAGGTTAAGATTCTGACTATATTCAGAAAACTCTTATCACAGAGATCCTACTGAATTCACATTCATGTGATTGGAGCTGGCCTGAAATTTTGAAGAAAGCATTTACCAAATCCATTACTAGTAAAAGGCTAAATGCAGAAAGAACACAGTGTTTTCAAGATCTTTCCCAGAATCCTTTTTCATTCCCGTCTCTCCTCTCTCAACATAGGAAATAGATCCACCAGATGACGGTGGTGTTGCTGACAGAGCCATCTTTTTTTCCAGGCACACAGACTAGACATTATTTACCCCTTACCCTCCTCAGATACCTATGCAATGACTCCTGTTTATTCCTGTGAAGTGTGTCTTATCAATTCCTTTCCCTCCACCTCCTTGGAGCCTTCCTGGTCTAGCATAGCAGCTTCCTAACATCTTCTTGACCTCTGTTTCTGCTCCGTCTGATTCATTCTACTCACTACCGACTAATTAACTTTTCTAAAGCAGGACCTTGATCGTATCTCTTCTGCTTATAATTGTTCGGTGGCTCCAGACAACTACCAAATACAGTGTAAAACCCTCAGAATGGAGATCTTAACGTCTGGTCTAATCAGTCTTCTGTTCCCTTTAAGTCCCCTCAACTCCAACCAAACTGGTCTACTTCCCAGTGCCCAAGTTCACGTTGCCCTTTACCATCACAGCCCTTTTACGAATGATCCGCCTGGATTTTTGCCCGCCACCCCCCCGCCAGGTTTCCTTTAAATCCAATTCACTTTCATTGATTCATTTAGTCATTTATTGAATTGGGTTCCTTCAGCAAATCTTCACCAATTGTTGGACACAGCCTCCGAGAAGCATTCCCTGATTTCCCTAGCCTGAAGTAATATTTTAGTGCTTTATACTATTCTGAGAAGATTTCTCATAGGCTGCAAGTCAGGTCCTGGCTCTGCCAACTGCATTGTAGACGACCTCTGTTCCCCCATCTGTGAACTAACAGTTCCTTCCTCGTGGGGTGGCTGGGTTGTGGTGGGGATTAAATGTGACAGTGTGTGCAGAGTGCTTCGCCTAATGTCTGTGCCCTTGGCGTGAACTGTTGTTGTTCTTCTTCCTCTTATTTATTGTGTTATTTTACCCCATTTCATTCTCTTTGCAACAAGGTCTATGACTTATGATCCTTGCATCTTCTCTAGAACCTGTCTTTCAGGCAGTGTTTACTTTCATCATTTAATCAGGTTTATTTAGTTGCAAGATGCTGAGACCTCTCATATTATCTCAAGAGAAGAGGATTGATCGTAAGTCTCTGGACTGGAGTCGATGACTCACTAGATTCCCAGGTAGCTCTTCCTCTTGCCACGGGTCAGTTTTTCTCTCTCCATCTATTCTGTTCTCTCTTCCTTACTAATGGCTTCTGTGGCTGACCTAGAGCCAGGACCTGTCACATAATTTGCTAGGTTCATTGTAAAATGAAATGAGGGGTCCCTTGTTCAAAAAGGAGGAAAAGAGTGTTGTTAGATGTGAACTAAAATATAAAGTTTGTCCTTTCTTCAAAGGCCTCTTTCTTCCTCTGTCTCTTTTTGTCTCCACCTGTATGGTGTTTTATATTTGCTATTTAATACCATCCTTCTTCAGGGATGGAGATATTTGCAGAGCAGTTCAGACCCTCACTGACGCCTAGGGGCGCAGCCCTGCGACTTCACACCTACAGCTGGGTTCCCCTTGCCTGCCATCCCCCAGATGGGAGCACCATGCCCAAGGGAGGGGCACAGAAGTTGAGCCATGAGCTTACTGCCCCAATCCAAGATAGACAGGCACCTCCCAAGGTCCTGTGGTACTGCAACCTCTGCCCACGATAATGCACTAGGTACCTGGATCAGGGGAGGCCAAGAGATTTGTCCCACTGAATTGTCCGCCAAATGAGCCATGGTGTGCCGGCCCCAGGCAGGGACAGCTGTCACCACACCCTATCTCTAGATGCCACAGGGCACAGGAGCCCGACCCTCCTTGGCCTAAACTCAGTTCCCTGCCGGCCGGTGAGCGGAGGGGCAGGAAGGACAATGAAGGGCAGTGAGGAAGAGCAGGTCTGAGGATGCAGGGCAGGAAGGCAGCAGGGGGCAGGGCTGTGTGAGATGAGACTACGGCGCCCGGTGCATGTTTCGTTGTCCTATCTACTTCAGTAACAAAACCCAAATTCAGAAATAAAATTAAGCACCAAATCCAAGCATGGGGCCCTGTTTGACCACTGGCTGCATGCCCATGAAGCTGGCCCTGTTGAGAGTTTTGACTTTTTTTAAAACAGCAGCGTACACCTAGAAGAGCATAGCTCTATATTATGACTTCTGGCTGCAACTTCTACTGCTAACTGGTTTATTCTTTCAGTTTCCAAAAATTAAATCACTAAAAGAGAAAACTGACTGGCCCAGCTCTTTTTCTTTACTCTCTCTTTTTTTTAAAATAAAGCCAATGGACTGGCCGCTCTTGGGTCAGGTGTGCACTCCTGGTCCAATCATTTGGACCAGGGCAAAGTCACGTTACACAGCCATGTTTTTGGGGGGCTGTGGAAAGGATGGCGATGATTGATATTTTTAGTATGGGGCTCAACAGATAAATTTGAATGAATGAACTTGAATTTTTAAAATTAAAAATGGTCCACTGAGACACCTCCAGTGTTAACACTTAGCAGTGTTTTGTTGCCAAAGTTACAGCTGCACTTTATGTATGGAAGGACTACATGTTTTGTTAAAATATATACTTTGGTATACATCATTTTCAAAAATTTATAGTGGCTGCCATGTATTCTTTTCTGAATTAATGAGGTTCTGATAATGTAAAATCATAGAACATTATAAATTATCTTGTTCCTATCATTTCACAAATGTAGAATGCATTACTTAGCACATGACAAAATAGGGCAATTAAAGCATAATACCAAAACTGGAAAGAGTAAAGAGACATACTAATAAATAAAACCACCAAGACAAACAAAACCTCACACACATTTCTCTATGTCAGAATAAGAAAGAATTAATAATGTAACAAAAGTACATAAGATTTTTACATAAAAGAGTTAATATCCTTAACATATAAAGCATTCAAATAAATCAATTAGAAAAAAATCAATAAGAAAATTGACAACAGGCATGAGTAGACAAATGAAAATGACAGTGGATATAATTTTTCTCTAAGTTGGCAAAGATGGGAAAGAATGATAAAACCCAGGGTTGGTCTATATTAAATGAAATAGGAATACTCCTGGACGTAGGAGGATATTTTGGAACAGCCTTTTGAAGGTCAATTTGGAAATATTTATCAAAATGTAAAAGATATATGAGTTCTGACCCTAAATTTTTACTTCTTGGTTTGACTCCAAAGAAGCACTTATATATGTGGACAATGGTACATGTATAGAATGTTTCATTGCACATTATTTGTAAAAGCGACACATTTGAAATGTCCAAAAATCGATGAATAGAAGAAAAGCTAAGTAAATTTATGGTACTTTAGTCCATTTGATGAAATATTATGTAGTCAATATAAAGAGCAAGGAAGATCTATCTGCACCTACATGGAAATATGTCCAAGTTATATTGTTAAATTAAAGAAAAATAAAGAAATATATCTATATTATGAACCCGTTTATATAAATATGTCTGTATATATATTAGTTAATATTTATTAAACATATGTATAACAATATAAAATTGATAATGTTACAGTACAATTTTATAAGATAGCATGTATTCTGCATCTATTTGTGGCTGCATACAAAGAATGTTATCCACAACCTCTTCTCAGAGGGGTGTTGAAGGTTAGCAGCACTTTATTCCTGCTCTCAAAGAGCTTCGAGTCTATGAGAGGAGATGAAACCGGCTGGTGACAAAGAATAAACAGAACAGGACAGAGTATTGGTGGGTACTTGTTGAATGAAGCACTTTCATGCTCTCAAAAACCCTGAGAAGTAGATGTAGATCCCCATTTTTCAGATGATCAAACTGAGACTTATCCAGAAACACAAGGTGGTGCTAAGTCCATGATCAATCATCTACCCATAGTCCTGAGATAACCTGAATTTCACAACTTCCACACCCAATGTCCCTGGTGGCAGTGGTCCATCACCAGCTCCATTGTTTAAAAAAAAAAAAAATTAAAACTAACCCAGACATATTCTGATTGCATATATGAAAATTTGCAAAAATGTCAGGAGCATTCCACTTCCTCGCATTTTCTTTCTGCTGTAACTTCACAGAAATTGTTTTTCCCTTTTATATTTTACTCAGTATTTATAGTGACAAGATCCTCCGAGAAACCCTGAGTTCCAAGCCTGGTTCAGTCACTTGCTGATTATGGGCTCTGGGCAAACCCAACGGTAAAAGTGTCCCTAACAGATTTGCTTTGTTTGTCCACCTCCAGATGAAACAAGGTACAGATGAGCCCTTTGAACCCTATAAAACAATGAAGATGACAGGTTTCTCCTCCACCAGACTCGGAGCTGGGATTTTTCCTTCCCATCTCTCTGATTGAAGCATCATCACACAGAACCAGGAAACAAGGACACTTTCTGTCTGAGAACCAGCTCACGTGCCGCGCCCTGCAACATATGGAGATCTTTCTTTGGAGAGCTTGCTCGGCCAGGTGAACAGCTGTTGCTGGGTGCCCTTATGAATAAGCGGCAATAACTCTGATAGAGTGAGCTTAAGACGACAGCTTAACTACTTTACTGCAAGAGCAGACTTGTTTTGGTTTTTCCTTAGCTTGTGTCATGCCTGGATTTATTTCTCCTGCTTTTGTGTATTCGGTGATCATGTAAGTTGGCATTTGCTTAGAAAAATGCTCTTTGGGAACTGCAGATATTATAACTTGACAAAATATATGTTGGCTGGCAAAATGTACAGGAAAACAAAATTTTATAAAATATAAGTAGATGGGTAAACATCAATATGTATCAAATGCCTTAAAATATATCCATCCTTTGTCCCAGTAATTCCACTGTGAAGGGTTTATCTCTCAGATAATATTGGATAATTGGGGAAATGTGTTCTTTTTAAGGAGGTTTATTACAGTATTATTTATAATGATAAAAAATGAGAAATGATCTCATTGTCCAATAATAGAAGATTTGTTAAATAAATGAAGGCACCCCGACATGATAAAAAATATACAGTTATTAAAAATGCTGTGGCAGATGTGTGTTTTCATACACGTACATGCACACACACAGGTATACGGAGAGGTAGTCTGTTGTTAATAGTGGTTTATAAAACCATATGTGTAGTAAAATCTCATTTTGTTTTAAAATCTATATCTTCGGGCTTCCCTGGTGGCGCAGTGGTTAGGAATCCGCCTGCCAATGCAGGGGACACGGGTTCGTGCCTCGGTCCGGGAAGATCCCACATGCCGCGGAGCAACTAGGCCTGTGAGCCACAACTACTGAGCCTGCACGTCTGGAGCCTGTGCTCCGCAACGGGAGAGGCCGCGATAGTGAGAGGCCCGCGCACCGCGATGAAGAGTAGCCCCCGCTTGCCGCAACTGGAGAAAGCCCTCGCACAGAAACTAAGACCCAACACATCCAAAAATAAATAAATAAATAAATTTATTAAAAAAAAAAAATCTATATCTTCATCTCTATGTGAATTCTGGAAGATTACATACCAAAATGTGAACAGTGGTTATCCCTGGATGACGATAGGATAAAGACACACATACACACATGCAAACGTATATATATAAAATCGCCTAAATTTTCCAAAATGATCATGTATTCTCATTGCACTTAGGAAGAAAACATGCATTTTTCTTTAAATATTGAATTATGAGAATCTAGGGTTTTTTCCACAAAGATCAAACGTGTTAACACAATCACTTTTCACTAATCACTTTTCAGCAGTTTCCCTCGTCCGAAGTCTCTGATGTGTCTTTGACAGTTTTCTCTCTTCTTAATCTTTAGACAATGGAACTCGTGCATATGCGTCTTCTCTATTCCACTGTAATCTAAGTGCTGGTGATCTGTTTCCCGCATCGACTGTGAGCTCCTCGTGGGCAGGTGGCCCGGTAGCAGCCAGAGCACACGCAGGCTCTCCTTAACGTTGGTGGAATGAACACTTTGAAAGAGGGAGACGTGTAAAGGAAATAGTATTACAGGTTTATGGAGGGAGATAAATCAATGTGAAAAAGTATGGACGGGGTTATGGAGAAGATGGTATTGATATCTGACGTGACTTTGAAGGGTTTATCTAGGCAAAAATGCAGAGAGGGAGGCCATCAATTCCAGGCAGAGGGAACTGCAGGGTGACCAAATGAGCCGGCATGCCTAGCGCTGAGTTGTTTCCTGGGACATGGGTCTTTCAGAACTGAAACGGGGACAGTCCTTGGCCAACCGGCATGATTGGTCACTCGGTGTTGGAATGGTGTAATCAAGGCAGGAAGAGAAGAAAGCAAATTGGGGACATAGGTTGTCCAGTTTAGCTAGAGCATGGCAGAAGAGTAGGGAAACCGTGCCCAGTAAGGTCAGGAAGGTTAGGTTAGGACTCATTGAAGAGGCCTTGAATGCCAGAGTAAGACTCTTGGACTTCATTTTGTACAAGTAGAAGATCAAAGGCCCTTGAAATCCTAAGGCTTGACTCCTCTGGCACACATGACCCTCTCTCTCTCTCCCTCTCTCTCTCTCTCCCCTTCTCTCTCCCAAATCTCTTCCCAAAGGTATCCTTACACTCTTGGTTCTTGTCTCTTGCCGTGGTTTCTTCTCCTTATAAAATACACCTCGAATTTTCAAACGTCATAATCAAATCCAAGTGAGAACTGCCTTCCCTTGTCGGAGGGAAGCTGCTTTTCTACTGGTGGGTGCACTCGTGGGGACAGAGTCTACCAAGCCCTCCATCTTCACACCCAGCCCCTGTGACCAGTGACAAGGGTAGGACATGGCTGGCTGAGATTCAAGACACGGTCGGCAGCATCTGGGGAACAGAGTGCAGGTGGGAGCTCCTAGGGAGTGAGAGCTGGTGACCCTGACCTCATTAGCACCACTGCTGCTGACTGGGGAGCCACAGGCCACGCCGGGAACATCTGAGGAGAAGCTCGGCGGTTACAGCGTCGGGGTCTAACAAGAAGGCCATTGCCATTCGCATCCTGGGCTCTGTCTGCGCACTATAAAAACTGACAAAAAGGGCCTCGCTGCTGAGGTTCAGACTGAATGTTTAATGCAATTAATGCATATTTCATAGCACAATAACTGCCAGCGCTTTGCTCTGCCATCCTCCCTGGCTGAGTTATTTACACAGCCATTTTGAGCCCAGTCACAGAGGAAGTTGACAAATGAGTATCTGTGCAACGTCGGGTCTTTTCCCACGCAGATCAGAGCCTCACAACTTCAAATTTTCCCTGAGCAGCATCTCAAACCTGCCCCACTCAGCTGGGGGAATATACCTTCCCTTGGAACCACCACTCAAAAAACCTTTGCCTGCATCCTTCTCTTTTCTCCCCTCCCTGCCCCCAAGAAAAGCATAAAAGTGGAGCTTTATGCTAATATCATCCTGCCCAGAAATGAATCTTAGTGATTTCTCTCATGACAAAAATCCCTAAAAATGAAGAGAGTGAGCCATTCCCCTGGTCAGTGACTTCATTGATTCACCGATCAGGGCTGACAGTCCTTTCGCAAGGCACTTCTGCCCCTAGGACGCTTTGACATAAATCAGGGGCTCCCCCGTTCACCTGCTCATCATGGTTGATGGATCTGGCAGGTTTTTGGGTTCCTGTGAAACAGATCTCTGGACCAGGAGAGCCAGACTGGGACTCAGAAGGCAGCATTCAGCACGAGAGGGCTATCGACTGATTCCGATCTCGTGCTGTTTTTCACTTACCGGGCACAAATCCAGCCCTTTGTGTCTTACTTGTAACCTCCGATTAAACATCAAGAAGCTTCAGGTGTACATCTCTTTGTGCAATAGTCATGTTCCTGAAAAGTTGTAGATAATAGGATTTCTTTGGGTCAACGTGATCCTGTGTTTCCAGCGACTCTCATTGAGAGACATCCCAGGTTGCTCTTTCTTTAACATGTGTATTTTTTTCTTCCTCCCTCTCCCTACACCAGGCACTTTGTCAAGTATTTAATGAAAGGGTAAACAAAACAAATTTATTAAAGAACAGTTAAAAGCAATGCTAAAGCAAATCCTTTTATAATGTGCAAATACCCTTAAGATATCTATTTTGTCATCATGGATTCTTATTTGCCAAGTTTTCCTAAATAGGGGTTCATTTACAATTATGTTCCTAGCAAGTCAAAACAGCTGGCTGTTGTTTTGTTTCTTGGGTTTTTTTAATGAATGTATAAAGCTAAATTCAGCAAGTTCAATTTGATGAGAAATGTATTCTTTAAAGTACAGTCTTGTTTAGCAAGTGTTCCTTTATGTACTGCATTTAGTTTCAAAGTCCTTCCACTACAGAAAACAGTAGGATAGTGGAAAGACTCAGGCCTCAGGGTCAAAAACTAGGTTCAAATATGACACTCAGACACTGAAGAAAATAGGATTTAGCCCCGCCCCCCCCCCCCCCCCCCGGCCAATGAGAGGATTGAATTAGATAAGGAACCGGAAGGTTCTGTGAAAATCTGATGAACTATTGTGATGTGAGGCACTATTATGGTTGTGACTTTATACCCTGAAGTCCTAGGCCTGGGCTGGATCGCCAACTCCACTTCCTACTGGCTGTGGGCCTTTGAGTTATTTGTCTTCTTCAAGACGTACGTTCCTAACTGTAAGGTGGGCATAAAGTAAAACCTACCTCTAACGCCATTTTGAGGGTTGTAGGAGATAACACATGTAGGCCACTTAGCACGGTGCCTGACCATCGTAAATGTTCAAGGACTCCCAGTGTAAACAAGGTAGAACTGTGGTTTGGTCTGTTGTGATCTTCCCAGCCTCTCTGTGAGGATGGGAGGACATAGGACATTATCAACCCCGTTTTGCGAAGAGGACATTGGAGTCCAAAGAGGTTCAAGGCCTTACCAGATCATATAATGAGTGAAGAAGAGTAAAGGCCAATGAGTTCCAAGAACTCAAGGATTGCAGCCCTTTAGCTCACCCCTTGCACACTGGAAAACGTGGCATAAGATGAAAGTCCTCACTTCCTTCCCAGCATCTAGGATATCCATCCTGACCTGCCAGGGTGGAGAGAAAAAGAGTCAGCTTCACACTCTCTAGATGTCAGGCCTCTGATGTCTAGGCTACTCCCAGCCCTTCTCCTACACGGAAGGGATGCTTAAACAGTAAGAGCTTCCAATTAGTGACAGCTTGCTTTTTGCCAGGGGTGGTGCTAAATATTTTACACACATGAGAGCCACCTGTGGCAGATTTTACAAATGACAGACCAGGCTCAGGGAAGTAGAGGACTTGCTGCAGGGGGGTAGCTGGCAAGGTGTCACGTCATGGCTGGAATCAATTAGTGTAGTCAGTTTGAATCCAAGTAGGACTCTCAATCCCTTCACTGTGTGGTGATTCAATTTCAGGTTTAAGGTTCCCTCAAGCAGAAATGACCAAACCTGACTGATCATCAGAATTGCTTGAGGTGCTTAGAAAATAATGCAGAGTCTTAAGTACCGTCCTTGGAGACTGACCCCATAGGTCTGGGTGAAGACCAAGAATCTGTATTTTTCAGAAGCCTCAGGTGAATCTTGTGATCAGCCAGGTGTGGGGAGTCAGTTTAGGGCACGTGTCCCACCGTCCCCCAGAGTGTCTGACTTTACAGATGGGTCAATTCGCTCCGTGCTTGTCCTATGAGACTATCCTTATTTCCGGTGCTTTCCTCACCTTGAGGCTCAGAGTTTGACTTCATTTACGGAGTGCCTACTGTGAGCAGCACACACTGAGCCTACGAGACCAATAAGTTATGAGCCCTAGGCCTGCTGGGTTCACAGCACAGGGGTTGATGTGTATGCAAGCTTCTGAAAGCGTGGTTCTTTGTAAAAGTTCTGTTATTTTGCACGTGTTTCTTGTGCCACCTGTTGTCCCAGAAATCAAGAGCCAGTTCCTTTTTATCTGTGTCTTCACAAGACCCCACACAAATTAATAACACCTAGTACCAAGCTCCAGGGCCAATCAAAATGGTGGATAGCAGGGGTTTGAACAAAACCAAAAACCCCTTCTTCAGAAGGAAGACAGACATCACTAGGTAGGGATCTCTGGTCTGGCCCACTGAACTTCTTTCTAGAGTTTTTTCCTAGCTCCCAACATACAGTAACCCACCCTGCTTCTTCCTAATTACTTCTCCTCCCAGCCCCTCCCTACACAAACCCAATGAATTTGGACAGAGGCTGGGAGAGAGGCTGAGAAGCACTGTGGTACAAGCGTGGTTCTGAACTCGAGCTCCCTATTAGCACCACATGGGGGGATCCTAAAATATTACTGATGCCTGGGCCCCCCAAAGCCCAGTGAAATCAGAACTCTGGAAGTGGGGTCTGGGCAAGGGTTTTTATTAATTTTTTAAAAAGATCCCTGGGTGATTCTAATGCTTAGCCAGTTGAGAACATCGGATGCAGCAGAAGAGAGCTCACTGGGCTAGGAGTTGGGAGGAGACCTGGGTTCAACTCTAGCCTGTGTGACTGTTTATAAGGGGTTCCCCTTGGCTGAGCTTCCACACCTGTGCAATGAGGCTGCTAGACTAGATCTCATGTGCACAAGGCTTTCTGTTTTCAGCTGTCACATTCTAAGTCTTAATGGTCTGGGGTCAGCTCAGATGAAGAGGGAGGGTCAGGTGGGGAATAACAGCAGAGACCTTGTTCCTTTATGAGGGCCAGATGCACAGAGGGAGGCAGACGGCAAGAGGGAAAGAACAGGAGCTGGATGCTAATTGGAAAGGATAAGGGACATGTCGAGTTGTCGGTTTCACTCGCAGGGACACGCGGTCTGTAAGTGCTGGAATGGCAGCGGTAGATCACAGGAAGGATCTTGGGCATGCCAGCTTGTCCTCTCTCCTATCTGTCTATCTTTCGGCATGAAGCTCTGTGGCAGAGGGCCTCTGTTTGTTTTCTTAAGACAATTAAGTCCTTCTAAGTCTCCTTCAGCAGAGCCTATGATTGAAAGTGACAATTGGAGGCTACCCTATTTAAAAGCTGCCACTTTGTATTAGCAGAAGGATCAGCTCAGGTTGGGGGACGTTTCACTGATGCATTTAAAAACTTGCTCACAGAGAGATGAACAGGTGTGTGAGGGAACAGAGTGGGGTGCACAGAAAAGAAGGCTGGTTGGAGAAGAAGTGACATGACTCCATCTTCAGTTGACAGGGTAGCTCAACACAGGTCAAACCCATTGCCCTCATCCAAAAGGGCAAAGTAAAATGGGAGGCCAGGCAACGAGGAGGTGACTGTGGTCAGTGTGAACAGCTGACTGAGGGCACCTAAGGGTCAACGGGACAGAGGAGTGTGACCACCTTTCCATTGCGGAATCACAGCTCAGCCCTCAACCCAACTTAAAGCAACATACTCTCAGTGCCTTCCCACCTCTCCCTCTCCCCCATGAGGACTGCTCTTCCCACCCAGGAAGTTCTTTTCTTCTCCATCCCTTAGAAAAACCTTGCTGTAAGACATTTGTAGAGCACCTTCTCCATGACGGGCATCCTCCTGGGCCCTGTGGGCACGAAGATGAGTGATCGGTACTCTCCCAAGGACTCTAGGGGACAGAATGGTAACCAACAAGCAGAGTCACACATGACAGGTGCTAAGAGGAGAGAACTTGGGGGACTGGGGGCACAGAGCACTCGCCAGCTGGGAGAGTAAAGAGGGATGCTGGAGCAGATTTGTGACATGAGGTAGAAGGAAGTTATTCCACAAAAAGAGAAGAGCGTGCACTAAGGTATGGAGGCCCAGATTCACAGGTTCCATTCAGGGAATTGCACGTTTCAATACAGGGGGAGAAGAAGTGGAAAGGAAGCTGGAGAGGAAGATGGGAACCAGATCACGAAAGATGACGACGGCTTAGTTGAGTTCGAAGTTTATCTGAGAGCTAAAAGGAGTTATTGAAAGGCTTTGGAGAAGAATATGGCATTAGGCATATATTTTAGAAAGATCACTTAGGAGCAACATGCAGGATACATTAGAAATAGATAAGACTGGAGAAAGGGGAAAAAAAAACCTACTTCACACTACAATGTAGAGGACTATTCTAACGGAGCTATAGGCTGAAGAAGGAGATGTTTTTACAAGGATATTTTAAAACCATGTACATAGGCAGATAGTTTCCCTTTCCTGAGCTTCTAGGTCTGGTCTTGGGGTAGACACTCTCGTCTCAGAGTTTCTATAGATGGTGCTTCTCACAGTGCCTGACCTTGACTGGGGACCACACCTGCCAGGGATATGTCTTTCAAGTTTTAGAGTCAAACTCTCATCACTGTCATTTTCTGACATTCGCTCTAGTGCCTCTAGTCTGAGCTTTGTTAGTCTGTCTTGCTCCCAGCTGGCTGACAGATTCATTTCTCTTTTTTTTGGGGCACTGATTGGATTTCCCAACAGTGAAAATCTAGGTGGCTTCTTGAAGAAGCAATGGAATCCAGTGTCATTTAGAATACCTGACTGTGTGTTCCCCAGAGAAAACTTGACCTAGCTGCTCCTGCCTTATTCTTCAGTCCCCTCGCAGATGGGAAGTTGAAGCAATTTTTCTAACCAGGAATACTAGTGAAGGACTTCTCACCAGGACGCTGATCCATGGTTACGAATCTAGCATACGAATCCCGGTTGCTGTCAACCCTATGTAAGAACTCTAAATCAGAATCACATGGAAACGTCAGTCTTTACAACTTTGGGCCCATGAAAAGTTCTTAGTGTGGAGTCTTGCAGACTCTCCCATGGGTAATTCTCTCTCTCTGACCAGAGTTTGTCCATCCCTGTACAGTTTCTGTGGAGGCTGTTTTGTCCAATTCCTGGTGCTATAGTCTCAGCAGATTTCTCTAGGATCTTATAGAAGATATGTTTTATCTACATTAATACTTTCTCATCCTGAATGTGTTCCTGACCTAGACTATTATCACCTGATGAACCAGGGTCTAGTGTCAACCAGGGGAGTTAAAAAGAATGCCTTGATCTGAGCATACCTGATCCCAATGTCCTCTTTCAAGCTGAAAGGCCTTAATAAGAAATTGAGTATCTTTAGGGTCTAGATAAAAATCTATTCTGACCAGTTATTTCTTAGGGATTCCCCCACCCCACCTTAGAGTCTGAACTTATATGATGCATAAGTCTGGTAGGTCTTTCCCTGAAAAAATTTTTCAGGAAACTACATTCTCCCCCAAATTGTAATTTCAATCTTAATGTGGTCTTTTCAATGTTCCTGTGAAAGTGAAGAAGCAATTACCCTAGGACACATCTTGCTAATGGATGCACACAATACATTGAGATAAAGCACAGGTGCTCACAGACACAGTTCAAAGCTGTGGAGGATTGAGGCTGAGATGCTTAGTGAAGTTCCCAAGGAAGGAACCTGGTGGTGCTGCTCTCACTGCTTGGGGTGCACGCTGCCTCTATTACAGCTCCTGCAAAACAAATGTTGAACGCTATGGTTACTTTTTGCCTTTTTTCATAAAAGTGAAAATCTTCAGATTTCTTTAGGTTAGTGAAAACAGGTACTAATGAAGGTCTTTCGTAAAAGTGAAGTGGCATAAAGTGAACTTTCAAAAAGCAGGGGGTACCTGTACCATTTGGCCAAATGATTGTGGGTTTGGAGACCTGCTGCACTCAGTCCAGCATCCATAAGTGGGCTGGTTCCCCATGTAGAAAGTCCTCCCAACGGACAGTTAGACATGTCTCTGTCTTCAGTCCCACACAGCTGGGAGTTGATGGGATGAGAAATATTGCATCTTAGAAAATAAAAATTCTAGTTGTCTGTTTTAAAGAAGTAAATAGAGACAGAAGGGAAAGAAATGTATAACCTGGAATACAGGCAGGCTCCTGAGTTTTCCATAGTATAACCTAACTTTAAACTCTCTTTGGACTACCATATGACCCAGCAACCCCACTACTGGGCATATACCCTGAGAAAACCATAATTCAAAAAGAAACATGTACCACAATGTTCATTGCAGCTCTATTTACAATAGCCAGGACATGGAAGCAACCTAAGTGTCCATCATTGGATGAATGGATAAAGAAGATGTGGCACATATATACAATGGACTATTACTCAGCCATAAAAAGAAATGAAATTGAGTTATTTGTAGCAAGATGGATGGACCTAGAGACTGTCATACAGAGTGAAGTAAGTCAGAAAGGGAAAAAAAAAATACCGTATGCTAACACATATATATGGAATCTGAAAAAAAAAAAAAGTTCTGAAGAACGTAGGGGCAGGACAGGAATAAAGACGCAGACATAGAGAATGGACTTGAGGACATGGAGAGGGGGAAGGGTAAGCTGGGACGAACTGAGAGAATGACATTGACATATATACACCACCAAGTGTAAAATAGCTAGTGGGAAGCAGCCACATAGCACAGGGAGATCAGCTCGGTGCTTTGTGTCCACCTGGAGGGGTGGGATAGGGAGGGTGGGAGGGAGATGCAAGAGGGAGGAGATATGGGGATGTATGTATACGTATAGCTTATTCACTTTGTTATACAGCAGAAACTAACACACCATTGTAAAGCAGTTATACTCCAATAAAGACGTTAAAAAAACTCCTCTCTCTGGCACTGTCAATATCAAGTTTCTAACATCGTGATGGAAATATTCTAGGTAGAGAAGTTAGAATGAGCAAAGTCCCATGGAAGTGCAAGGCTGAAAGCTGTAGGAATTGAGACTGGGATTGTATGCAAGAGAATGGGTCTTGGAGGTCCATAGGAACCTGGCTGGGTGATGATAAGAAAATAAAAGGCTTTGACCAGGGAACTGCCACGGTCAGACCTGTATTTCAGTGGTGTGTGTGTGTGTGTGTGTGTCTATAGAGGATGGATTTAGAGGGATACAATTAGAGGCAGGGAGATCAGTTGGGAGGTTGTTTCATGTTTACGGGAAAGGGGATAAGGACCTGAACTAGAAACAGGGTAGGAAAGATAAAAGAGGATGGCACAGATTTTGAGAATTTCTTTTAGAGTGCACAACTAACAGGACTTAAAGTTTGGTGGTCTTTGGGTAGAGGGGGATGGATGGATTCTCAGGTCTGGCCTGATGACAGGTGGATGGAAATGCCAGCAGCTGAGGTTAGGAGTGATGGAGGAAACACTGTGCGGGGATGGGCTGATGAACTTGTTGGATGTGTTGAGCGTCCATCCAGGTAAACATCTAACCCACCGTTGGTTATACAAGTGTGAAGCTCAGGGAAAAGTTTGGGGCTGTAAATATTTATTTGAGAGTTGTTAGTTTATATGTGAAAGTTGAAACACTCAGAGAGAGCGGATAAGGTTAAGAGTGTAGGATAAAACTCTAGAATGCTTGTATTTCATGCATGGGTGGAAGAAGAGGTCCCCACACAGAAGATGAAGAAGTAATTAGTCAGAGAGGTATTAGGAAGGCTAAAGGAGTATGGGATCACAGCTAAGGTCATCTAAAATTTTAAGAAGAATTGCATTTTCAACCTGTCACTTTAGTAAAGAGGTATGAAAAAAAGATTTGAATTGGGCAATTAAAATCTTCCAGTCGCGGGCTTCCCTGGTGGCGCAGTGGTTGAGAATCTGCCTGCCAATGCAGGGGACACGGGTTCGAACCCTGGTCTGGGAAGATCCCACATGCCGCGGAGCAACTAGGCCCGTGAGCCACAATTACTGAGCCTGCGCGTCTGGAGCCTGTGCTCCGCAACAAGAGAGGCCGCGATAATGAGAGGCCCCACGCACCGCGATGAAGAGTGGCCCCCACTTGCCACAACTAGAGAAAGCCCTCGCACAGAAACGAAGACCCAACACAGCCATAAATAAATAAAATAAATAAAATAGTGAAAAAAATAAAATTTTCCAGTCGCTTTGGCAAGAGGAGTTTCAGTAGAGTAGTGAGGGCTGCAGCCAGATTCAAATTAGTTTCAGGCCAAGAAGAAGGTACAGACATTGGGTCCCAGGGTATAGACAAGTCTTTCGAGAAGTGGATGAGAAAGGGAGGAAAGAGATTGGGTCTTGGCCAAAGAGGGGTGTGGAGGAGAGTTTTAGTTTGTTTATTTGATAGGATAGGATGTGTTGAGTAGGTTCATAGACTGAAGGGAAGGCTTGCCCGTGGAGGAAGAGGTGGAATATGACCTGTGGGGCAAGGTCTTGAAGATGTGGGAGAGGGTGGAGTCAAAGGCATCCTTGTAAGCCTTGAAGAAGAAGAGGGGCTCCTCATGCTTTGATGCTGGGTGGGTGTGCTTAAAGACACCTGTATAGGTGGGGATTGGGGGTGGGAAGGTGAGAAGCATCACTCATTGCTAGCCGCCATTTTCCTGATGATTAAAAGAAACCCGGTTGGAACTGAACGCTGTGGAAGGCTTGGGTTTTCTCCCTCCTTCTCTGTGTTCTCCAGTCAAAGCCGCCAACAATCACACACGAATGGCTCATTCCTGACCACAGAACAAAAGGTCTCTTCCATTGTCCTGGCTGAGCCCACAGCTCCCTGAGACTGAAAAGGACATAAGGCATGAATCCACAATACTGTTGAGTAACCCTGGCTAAGCCGGGGACCTGCCCAAGGTCACAGAGGGAAGGAGTGGAAGTGCTGGAACTGGAAGCTGCTCGCCCTGCCCCCCTCCCTCAGCCAACCCCAAGCAGGAGGGAAGGAGGGATGCAGAGATGTGCACGATTCAGCGGGACCATCCCCACTGCAAATGAACGATGGGAAATCAGAGGAGCAGGTGCGCTCCGTTGCTTTCAGGTCAGTCCTCGCCTGGCAGGTGCAGCCCAGGTGCAGATGTTTGCAAACATAGCCAGGCCCCCGTCCCAGCCTGGGGGAGGCGGGTAGCCACTCACCCTCCACTGTTATGCTTGGCTCTCCTAGCTGGGGGAATCTGGGCTGTCTGCTCCTGAGAGCAAGGAGCTTTTGATTCTGGAGGAGCGGTGTATTCCTGACTTTGATCTCCCACAGGTCAGGTCTTTGCACACTCCCAAGAGAACACTTTACGTTTTCAAGGCTCGGAGCTGGCTGTCTCTTTTGCTCACCTGTGGAGCTGCTCTTCCCCCCCCCCCCCCCCGCCCCCATGACTCGTCCTTGCAGCAAAATGGGCCCCTGGGCAGCCTGCCCAGGACAGAGTCAGTGAAACTCGGCTACCCAAGAGGGATCCCGAGTAAACGAATGAGCTAGCAGCAGCCCAGATCAGAGACGACACAGTCTTTTCCCTAACTGGGTCTGAGGGGAGCATCTATTGTTAAGGGCAGAAGAGTAACAGAAACTAGGAAGCATTGTTCTCCTGCACAGACAGCACAGGGAACTCTTCAAAGCGCTTGCAACACTCGGCCACTGAGGTTTCAGCGCCTCCGTGGGGTGGGCTGGGTGTGTAATGCCACTTTCACTCTGCAGACAGCAAAAGGAAAACCAGGAGCGAGTCACCTGAGCCATGTCAGATTGGGCAAATCCAAGATGATAGCCCACACCTTCACACTCCTTACGCTGTACTTCATTAACCATTCCAAAGGCTCTTTAGGTAGAGCCAGAAGGCCCCAAACAGGCTTTCCAGGGCAGGGCCAGCCAGGGCGGAGAAGACTGCCAACCTTATAAGGTTGCAGACTCCATAGCAACAGAACGCTGAACATGAGAGTGAGAAGGAGTGGATTCCGGTCTCGGCTCTCCCGTGTATCAGCAGTTGGAATCTTGAACAAATGACAGGAACTTTATAAACTGCTTCTGGAAATAAAACCTCTCTGCCTGTATCATAGGCAAAAGTGGATATGGTAAATTATTTGAAATTCCTTTGTAGATTGTTAAGTGCTCCAAGCAAGTAAGTGGTTATTTATCTTCATTCTTATTCCCCTCTGGAATCTCATTTGGGTGGGCCTGGGATCACAGGGGTCAGGAGTCCCCCAGGTTTGTCTTCAAGCCAGGCCAGGGACAGGATCTCCTCAGCATCCACCTCTCATGCTTTTTTGGATGAGCCCTGCTCTCCATCATTCTGTATTTATCCTGAAGTTGTTAGAGAGAAATGGAACAGACCACCCAACCCCTTAACTGGTAGGAGAAATCCATCGTATCTCGAGGTCCCCAAGCCAGTGCTCTTTCCACAGTACACATAGTCTGGAAAAGGGCTTTCCTCTTCCCACCCCTGCCCAGCACCAACCTCATATCCTCATGAACTGAGAAAAACTCTGCAGGGATAAGCTGGCAATTTAGCTCAGCTTGGAAGGGCGCAGTGAACTGGTTAGTAAACAAAAGTGATTTTCCTTAATTAGGGCTGGTCACACATGAAAGCTGTAACTGTTCGAGTTCCACCTGCTACTTTCCAATCCTCCTCACCCCTGCCCCACCCTCTAGGGGCCTTGGCCTGGCCCTCCCCAGCTCTCCATTCCCCACCTGTTGCTGTGATTTCTTTGGTGGTGGGCAGGGGAAGGGGCCTCCCGGAAACCAAACACTGGCCTGGGGCAGACCCAGGCTCCCACCCCCGTCCACACCTTTCCCCTGGGAAAGCTGGTCGGACAAGGGGAAGTCCTCCCTAACTGGAATTACCTGGGGCTCCTTTCCAGGCACCAACTCTCAGCCATCAGAAAGAATCCTCTTCCCAGTACCATCCAAAGAAAGAAAACACTGACTTAGACCAAGTTTCAGCCTTGATGTGTGTTGGGGTCGCTGGATATAAGCTTTTGCATTCATTGTTCTCGCTTTTCTCTTCAATCTGCTTACTATTCCCTGTACACACCCTACTTATTCCTGTCTCCTGTCTCTGTTGATGTTAGTCCCTTGCCTCAAATACACTCTGATATTTATAAATCTTTTTCACTTAGCATTTCAAAAGACTTTTTTGTCTATGATCTCATCCAGTTGGATCATATCATGATCCTCACAGCAACCCGGGTTTTTTTTATTACTATTATTTAAATTATTATTCCCTGTTATATTGGAGGAACTGAGGCTCATGAAGGCTCAATGACTTGTTCAAAGTCACATCGGTAGTTACAGAAAGAGCTGGAATTAGAACAAGGACTTCACGTCTCCCCCTCCTGGGGCTTCTTCTCTGCCTCGTGCTGTGTCCCTCTCATCTCTAAAGCACCTACCTGGGAGCCTCCAGGAGCTGCCCTCAACACAGCCCCTGAGGTTATTTTTTGCTTGCCCAGCACATTCACCCTTATTAGGTTATAGAACCCCATTTTTCCCTTGAGAAACCATCCCCGCCCCCTCAGCTCATGATTTTGATGGGATCGACTTCACCCCCCAGGCTCTGTGGGTGAACTCATGGTCAGAGCTGGCCAATCCATGCCGTGTGTCCCTCTGACCACAGTGATTTGTTGAGAGAAGAACATGTGACCAAAGTCAGCACAGTGAAGTGCAACTGCAGGTCTTCTGCTGGAGTTGTGTGGGAAGAGATGCTTTCTTTCTGCTGAAATTTCTAAATCTGTAGAATGTAAGCATGGACCACCACTTGGAGATGCCTGCCTGAGAATGAAGCTGATAAAGAGGAACACGAAGCAAAAAGGGACCCTGAGGGAGCCAAGTCCTGAAGACATTGCTGGCATCAGTGGATTCCACTAGGCCTGAAGCTGGTTTGAATTGGGATTGTGTCACCTGTTTCAAAAAACAGAACCTTGGGCTTCCCTGGTGGTGCAGTGGTTGAGAATCTGCCTGCTAATGCAGGGGACACGGGTTCAAGCCCTGGTCTGGGAAGATCCCACATGCCGCGGAGCAACTGGGCCCGTGAGCCACAATTACTGAGCCTGCGCATCTGGAGCCTGTGCTCTGCAACAAGAGAGGCCGCGATAGTGAGAGGCCCGCGTGCCGTGATGAAGAGTGGCCCCCACTTGCCACAACTAGAGAAAGCCCTCGCACAGAAACGAAGACCCAACACAGCCAAAAATAAATAATTTTTTTAAAAAAACAGAAAAAAAAAACAGAGCCTTGACTAATTTAACACCCACCTCCAACACTCTTTATAAATCCTCCTTTTAGTCCTTGCTTCTACATCCCCTTACAGGGTTCACTTACCTGTTGCCCTGGATTAAAATGTCAATATTACATGCTTGTGTCTTTTCCCCACTTTATCATAAGCAATTTGAGGACAGGAAATTTCTTCTCTTTTCTCTTATTTGTATAATGGAAAGAGTACAGGGTCAGAACACCTGGTATGAATCCCACCCCTATCACAAGCTGAATGGTCTTGAATGGATAACTTTATTTTCTTGAAACTCAGTTTTCAAAAAAATCTGTACGATGACTTAAAACAACAAACTCACCTTTCAGGCTTATTATGATCATCAAATGAGGTAATGTCCATAAAAGTCCTTTTCAAACTTTAAAATGCTGTTCCAATGTAAGAGATTACTTAGAACAGTGTCTGGCATATAGTATGCACCACAAAAGTGTCTGTTAAATTGAAAAATAAATGAAAATAATTGTTGAACTCAGCTTTTGTGTGTTGCCATCCATTGCTTAAGTTCTTTGCTTTATGAGCAGATTAATGGCAAATTGAGAACAGAACATTTCGATGCTCCAGTGATTTTTTTTTTTTTTTATTGCAAACGTGTCACTAGAATTCCTCATTAGCTGAGCATCCATCACCAGGTGAGAGAAGCTGTCACCTCTGGGGGAGGTAAAAAGACATAGAGCATCTCTTCCCTTTTGCATTGAGACCACGTGCAAGGCTGGCTTGAACACTGCCCCTGGGCAGGAGCTGGTGTTGGAGGGGAATAAAATGAGGGATTGTCTACCATCTTAGGTCACAACTGCTCACTCCAGTCCCCCAGTTTCAACCCTTTACCAGGCTTCCTGTCCCAAACAGAGAAGTGAGATAAGCTTATGACATTGCCCTCTGGGAGACAAGCATGTGTTTCAACAGCCTTTCTATAGAATAGTTTTTGGTGGCCACAGAGCTTTTGCATGCACATTTGAGGGAATGTGTGGTGGCTTTAGTTCCTTGTTTGTTCCAGCTGAGAAAGAACCCCTGAGTTGGAAACTGCGGTCAGTAGAGTTCAAAAGCAAACTCCTGGTATCCTCGCCCTTTTCAGATTCCTGGCCACTCACCCAAATGAACTTCACTCAGAGAATTTGAAAATGCCCTCAGGAAATAGTTGTTTGTGAAATCATCTTGTGTGGAGGATCAGGAGAAGTGAATGTCTTGGCACCATGTCATGAACTTCCTGTGTGTGTGTGTGTGTGTGTGTGTGTGTGTGACAAATCTGGAGCACTTACCTACGCTAGACTCCATAATGAGCTCGTGACATGCATTAAATCATGTAAGTCTCAACTTGTCTCTCTGAAGCAGTTTCTATTATTTCCCCATTTTAGGGAGGTTTAAATAACCCCAGAAGTTCTCTTTGCTACTATGTGACAGAGTTGGATCTTAAACTCAAGTTTATTTTATTCTAGGGCCTGAGCTCTTCTTGCTACCACCCCCATCTATTCTGAGAATCCATGGTGCCCATGCCTCCTTTTTAACAACTGGTACTTTGTTGGATTATGTACAATACCACATATATGTATGGGACTTCCCTGGCAGTCCAGTGGTTAAGACTCCATGCTTCCAAGGCAGGAGGCATGGGTTCGATCCCTGGTCAGGGAACTAGGATGCCACATGCTGCGCGTCACAGCCAAAAAATAAAAAAAAATTTAAAAAAATCCATATATATGTATATATGTATTATACAACACTGTATACTCATCAAAGTTAGGGATTGAGCACTGTTTCCCTCTGCATTTCTAGCAGTGAGAAGCATGGGGGAAAATACCACACAACTGTAGGTAGGTGGATGGATGGAGTGATGGGGAGATAAAAAGAAATTTACTAGAGGGACCCTTTAGTCTGACCTCAGGGACTTGACATTCTAGCAGGAGAGACAAAACATAAACATATGAAAAACTAAAAATTAAAGTCCATAATACAGCCATGGTCATTCACAAATGAATGATAAACTCATGATGTGTTAATTCTCATAGAGAGAGAGGTGTTTGGGGCTGGTTCACACTAGCATGTCAGTCTACGTTCTTTAGTTCTGACTCCTTATTCCACTCCCTCTCAGGCTCCAAGGGAGTCTCTGTGACCAGTGGCCTCAGCCTGTACTGTGCGCCCTTGGGGGGAAGACGCTGAGTAAGCGCTAGTTTATGATGATTGATGACCACTCCCAGATTATTCTCAGCCTGCGTGCAGCCCGGAGCTTCCTCAATTTTCATTTAATTATCTTCCCCCTTTCCTTAGCTTCTCCCAGGGAAAGCAAACTCTTGTTGCTTCCAAGAAAGGTTTTGCCAGTTCCCACCCTTTTAGAAGTTACCCTATGGAATGTGGAGGGCACGGTCAGAGAGGAAGTAGTTCTTCCTCTGCCTCAGTGTGACTATCCTGTTCCCTCCCACTTCCCCCTCTCCAAGCTCCATTCAAGGTCAGCTCTGGGAGTCTTGGCTGTCTCCTACTTGGGAGAGCCCTCAGCCTCCCGGGTGCCATAAATACTACTCATATCACTCCTTTCATTTTATTGGCCTCATTGAACTGCCTCTTCCTCACTCCCCACCCTCCTTGCACTATCTCTGATTCTCTGATCTTTCAGCGTCCACAGCTGGGAACCTCCCAGGAGGTGCTTCTAACATACCCAGAGGTAAATCATTTTGCTTTTACCTCTCTCACAGAAGGAGCAAGTAGGAAGGAATAATTTAGCCGCCTGTGTTTCCAAAATGTTCTGGAAAAGAGGCAAGTTGCCAGACCTGATGGGTGAAGGTTGCTGCACTGTGTTGTGCCCTTTTCCTAAGAGAATTATCCCGGCTGCCCCTTCAGCTCCTCTAAGCTCATCAAATCGCTGTCCCTCTCTCTCTTTCTTGAAGGCACGTATGTATTGTATGGAATTCTGTTGGCTCAGGATCCAGCCCCAGGCATAACTGTGAAGCAGGTAGAGTTTTCTTGGCAGCCCACTGCCTCCCCATTCTGAACCCTTTGCCCCTTTCCCCACACTCAGTGATCTGGGTACCACAACACCATCTCCACCTGCTCTGTAGCGAGCCTCCCCAACCTCTTAAAGAAAACACGTTTTCAGAAAGCTGGGAATTTTCCCACGACTATGGTCTACTTTCCTTCTAACTAATGTTATTCTTTTTTTTTTTTTTTTTTTTCATTTGTGGGGAAGAGAGAGAAGAAAGAAAACATGGAAGGCGGGAGAGAAGGGGATAACAGTGGGATTCAACACCTTGCAGGTGAATCCCAGTAATACTCTATGGAAATTCTACATTGTGTGTTGAAGATTCCTCATTGTGTGTTGAATCTTCCTCTTCTGGGCTCCTGAAAGCAGTCAGAGGAGGGGCCCCCACTAACCTGGAGCTCCTCTGTCTGGATTTTAGAAGTGGAGCTGTGTCAACCCCCCTGCACAGGTAGCTGGGTGGAACAGAGGAAGGATCAACCTCTGTTGTCCCCCAAAAGTCCCTTCTCTTTTGCCTCCCTTTTGGCTTTAGTGCTTCCCCAGCACCCTCCCCCCTCAGCTCCAGGACTAGTTCTGGTGGTGCTTTCACAGGACCCACCTACTGGCTGAAAGGGCAAGTTCTAAAGATACACCTGGTGCTACCAAAAGCAGTTTCCTGCCTTTGAGGTCTCCTCCTCATTGGCTACTTGAAGGTCTGGGTTCTCACACTGGGCTGTCATGATTCCACAGTTCAATTTCATTTCTTTCTATTAAACTCAAGATTGCATTTGTTGGGTACGTGTCATGATGGGTGGTATAAGCCAAGATCATAACTTCTCAGGGCTTTGGTTTCTTCATTTCCAAACTGTGGACTAGGTTATAGATTCACAAATTCCTCTGCATATGAGGGTTGCTAGAGAGCTGTTGAAAAGCAGCTTCACATCCCAGATCCCAGAGATTCTAGTGCCATAGTTCTATAGCCAGGCCCAGGAGTCTGCATTTTAAACCAACCAGCAGGTCATTTGATGCAGGTCATCTGTACAACACCTTTGGAGAAACACTGGGTAAGATGGTCTCCATAGCTCTATGTCTATGAATCAATGTATAGGATCCCCTCCTGTGACCACCAGGATGGAGCTCCCTCCAACCCCGGAAGACAAGAGCCTGTTAGCCCTACAGGAAAAGGGGTTTGGGGTTTTCATTAGGGTATTTCCCTCAAAGGGAGAGTCAACTTGGAGGATGAACTGACATGTAGTCATGGTAGGCGGCTACTAGCAGATGTAAGATCCTATGCGCTGATAGCCAGTCCCTTCCTGCCAATATTTTTATGGATTCATTCTCTTGAGTTTCGAAGGCTTCAAGAATCCTCAGACTATGATTCAAATTCTCTTGGAATATGTATCAGCCAACATAACCGAACAGCTGTGACAGAAGCCAAAAGATGGGTTTTGGGGAGAAGAACATTGGCAACACCTACTCCGTGCAAAAGATGCAGGGCTCTGAGGAGGCAAAGGATTCCTGCCATGAGGTGGTTTGCAAAGCCATGGGGACAGGAGACATGAGGAACAAAGGGGTCCATCCAGCCAAGGACTGTGGAGGGTGCTGAGTCTGGAGGTAGGTAGCGTCGGGTTTCCGAATTGGAGCCTTTTGAGTCCCACGCCTTTTTTGTGTGGTCCAGGGACAGGGGAGCAGTCTCATGGAGCGTGGTTCCAGTTGGACTCTCCTAAATGTTTTCCCTCCTCTGCTTCAGCTCGCCATAGCCAAGCACCCATCCTGCAGGAAATCTTCTTCAGGCATGCGCCTCACCTCTCACCCTCTTCCTTCACCACACACACTGGCTTGCTCTTGTGTTCTGTGCTTCCTGTGTTTCCCCTGCACTGCTTGGAAAGGCTCGTGTTTGCCTGTTGCTTTGAAAGGCCCTTAGATGGCTCACTCTCTGTGTTTATCTTGTCTCTCCAACCAGACAGCAAGGTCCTTGAAGGCTTCTATTTCTTCTCTTTTGTTTCTTCCCACAGTGCCCAGGACAATGCTCAGGAAAGGCATTTTCTATTTGTTTGTCTGTCTGCTCACCAACTGACACCTACTTCTCCCTAGCAGGCCACTTTCTTGATAGCAGCTAAGCCAGGTTTTCTGGGAGGGAGGGAGCCGAGGACGAGATGCCGCAGGTGCTCCTCCTTCCCTCAGGACTGCGCCATCTCATCAATCAGTCACTAGACACAGAGCTGCTTGTCTGGGGACACCCCTCCTGGAATATGCCCACCAAGTTCACTGACTGACCAATCCAAGGGGGTTTCAAACTTGGTCTCCAAGAGTGGGGAGTAGGATGGACCGAGCTGTAAGACAAGCGGATCTCATTCTCCTTTGAAGGGGATACTGTCTGCCCTAGTGGTTTAGAGCCTGGAATTCAGATGTGAATTCCAATTTTGGATCTACCTATTGCCAGCTATCTTGTCATGAATTTCTCAAACTCCATGAGCCTCAGTTTTCCCAGCTAGAAAATGGGAATAAAAATAGAGTATCTACTCATAGGTTTGTTGGGGATGGGAGAGATAAATGAATAAGTGAAATAATACAGTTGAAACCCTTTACCCCATGACTAGTCAGCAGAGAGTGGGCACTCCAAAATGCCAGCCATTGACGAAGCACTAAAAGGGCTTTCCATTTTGTGAAAGGCCAAGGCAATCTCCACTGCTGCCTTCTTTAGTGTCCTGCCGACTCCTCTTTGACTGCTTTACTTTTCAGAAAAGCAAGAGGGAGTGGGAGAGAGACCCCTTTTCTCTCCCTGGAGGGGCCCCCACTCCAAGAGCTGCCCATTCCCTTTTCTTATAAACCACGCCTGCAAACTCCAGGGAACAGGCCATCTCCCCATCTTCCCTTGCTCTGGTCAGCACATCCAATGGAAGCCTCCTTGGCTCAGGGCCACCCCTGCAAGGCACCCCCTCCTCTGCTCTGCTCTGCTGAGCCAAGTTAAAACTGGTGGACTCAACTTTAGTTGAAAATCCCTAATCAGGATGGTATAAAGAGATTCTCTTTTTAATGCAAACCTCCAAATACAAATACTTGAGCGGATGTGCGGTCCTCTTATCTCATGCTTTTCTTTCCTGTCTGAAGCAAAATCCTCTTGTGAGACCTTGGGGTCCTGGTAAAGAGGCCTCTTTGCAATCATACATTACATGTTTGTGCAAAGGGACTCCTTAGCGGGTTGGTAAGCGCCCTTAAAACAATTTCATAAATATTTTGAGCTGGATTTTCTATTAGATTCTATCTTTTAGAAACTTCTGCTGCTATCTGGGTAGCCAGGTTTTCAAGGATATACTTCCTTTTAGTTGAAATCACAGTCTCAGAGAAGTGCCTCTGCCTCCAAAGTACCTTCTAAACAGTGTGGTTGACCCAGGAGCCCAAATTAAATTACTCTATGTTCTAATGATGGAAAAGATCCAGGGAACAAAATGGCTCTAGGGAAATTGTGTTTTCTTGTCGTATTTAGCTACTGGGAGTATTTAGTTAATCTGGGAGGTTAGCTGGGTATGGAAAGTACACACGGGAAGGGATTTTTCAGGGCTATTTCATCATAGGTGTGAGGAAGGAAGCTTATCAGGACTCAAGTCTGTATCAGAATGAATCTTCTGCAAGCGGCACTGACCTTGGGGCTGGAGACTTTCCTGAAGAGGCAGGAAGGCTCAAGGACAAGTGACACAGAAGGGGACTGGGCATTTGCAGACCTGCTTTCACTTTCCCTGAGGCTCTAGTCCTGGGACAGAACCAAGGCCCTGCCCTGAGGGGTTTATCAAGGACATCAGGATATGCCGACAAAGGCAAACGAGAATAAAACCCGGAGTCTGGCATTCAAGGCTGGATTATATCAGCTGCCTCCCAATGGGCCTCCAGTGTCCCCTCCTCTTTCCCCCCTCCAATCCATTCTCATCAACCGGAGTGGGGCTTTCTAAGAGTGCCTTCTGGCTTCACCCTCCTGGCTCCCACCCTACTCTTGACATCCAGTGTCCTTTCTGATCCTTCAGATCTTAATTTAGGATTCACATTGTTCCGGAAGCCTTGATTGACACCCCCGCCCCCCATGCTGTGTGTGGTTCACCCCGTGTGTGCAGTATGGCGATGGCCCCATACATTCTGCCTGCTCATCTAGGCTACAAGCTCCTTGAAGGTGGGGCTCTGTTTTGTTAAGGAGGTCGACAAGAAATTAATAAGTCGATCTAAGAAAGATATGGAAAATTTTATTTCGGGCCAAATTTGAGGATTATAACCCAGGAAGAACATCTCAGAAAGCTCTGAGAACTGTCCTACCCCTTAGAAGTCAAGCCACAGTTTATATAAGTTTTTTGAGACAGAGGGGTGTACGTCAAATGGCGTATTATTGACGATTTACATAATGCAGATCTAAGTGCCAACGTGGTGGGTCGTGGGACCCTTTACAAGATCAAGAAAGAATGTTATCTTTTACGGAGTTGTCTTGTTGATGCTGGGAGAATATTGCTGTTTATGGTTGAGCAGGTATTTCTTACAATGGGAGAGGCTTGGTCGATGCATATATACAATGTACAGTGCGAGTGGGGGGAGAGGAGGCCAAAGGGCAGAGAAGAATTTTTATGTTTAAATTTTTCATGTCTTGCCATAAAATACGAATTTTATTTCACAAGGATGTGTTCCTAACACCCAACACCCCAAATTCAGTGGTTGAAAAAAAACTGAAAAGCTGTGGTCAAACCTCATTCAGGGAAGAATGGGAAACAGCACCCACTGGTCACTGGCCCACAGAGCAGGAATTGTGCCACTTGTGCCCTGGCTGAGGAAGGAGTCCACTGGTGTCAGGCAGCCCCTGGACCTGCACTTTGGAGAATCACTGCTGTTCTTTGTCCTTCAAAGCCAAATCTGAGAAGGGCACAGAGAAGAATACCCTTTCGGGGGGCTATAGAAACTTAGCAGCGCACTTCCTATTGGTGGGCCTGGGTATTGCTTTATGTGTTAAACAGCCAATAATATATTTATTTAAAAAACTTGGTTGGCTTCTAATCATTTTTTTTCATTGAAGTATAGTTGATTTACAATATTGTGTTAATTTCTGCTGTACAGCAAAGTGACCCAGTTATATCAATACATATATATACTTCTTTAAAATATTCTTTTCCATTATGGTGGTTGGCTTCTAATCTGTTTGTGCCCAGTCAATTCCATGGGGCAAAAGATCTTGTCATAGTCCTTGAGTCTGAGAATTCCCACCGCCCATCTGGCCTCTGGGTTCTGTCCGTCACCCTGGCCCTCCATTCAATGGCCTCTGCCTTGAGGCAATTTGAAACAATAGCTTGGCGGGGAGATACCACCCATAATCTGATTTTTCCCAGCCAGCATCTTCACAATAAGCATGAGTGTCTCCTTTGTCTGGTGGAGAACGCTGAACAGAAGGTGCTGGGAGAGGCCTGGGGATCCGGATTAGAGTTGGGCTCAATCTTGTCTCGTGCTTCATCTCCTGCCTCTTTGCCTCTGCTCCCACTGATTTTATCTAAGACTAGAGAATTCTGCTTTTTCAACCCTGAAAGGCGTCAAGTTATTGGACTCTTAGTCAATCCATTTCAATCTCAGAGAATAGACAGACAGACGGAAAGCACCTCTCTTAAGCAAAGCCGTCTTTTTTCCCCCCTGTTTTCAGATAGGTCACCTTTAATCTGAGCTGGTCTCATTCATGTATAACCTGACTGAAGGCTGCAAGACATAAAAGATGCCAATATTCTGAATTTCCCTTAGTACTTCCCTAGCACTACTGTTTCTGTAAGCACGTGACTGGTGTCCTGAGGTTCCACAAGCGACAATTTGAGAATTTTACCATCATATAACAAGAGTCACCACTTCCCTGCTAGGGATGCCAGGACATCCCCACTCTCCACTTTCCCTTCTTCCATTCAGCCTAACTGTAGGCTCTGTTTCTTGCAGCACCCCAGTCCTGGTACAAGTTCTGTATCATTTGGATGATTTCGGATTAGGGCAACACATGACCATAGGGAGGAGGATAGATTCCCTGAACTATACTAACTGTTTTTTGTTTAGTTAGAAAGGAGGAAGGGAATGGATGCTGGTGCGGCAACCAGTCGTATTCTGCACTGTTTTATTTAACGTTCACATGTTCATGGTCAACAAGCATTTATTGAGCACCTACTTCATTCCAGGTACTAGAGGGGCAAGGAAAACAAAAAGGCAAGTTCCACCTCCTAAGACCCCGGCAAACCTGTGGGGATGCAGACACTGATGTCCAGTGTGAGGAAGACATAACAGGCACACAGAGAGTGCCAGTGAAGCCAAGGGTTGGGGCAGCTGACCCAGACCAGGGGTCCTAGAAGAGGTGACTCATCTGTTCACTGAAGGTACATTCCATTCTGTGAGGCTGGGGATTTGTCTGACTTTATTCACTGCTGTATTCCTAATGTCTGACAGAGTGCCTGCGTAGTAGGCACTCAATAAATATTTGTTGAATGAATGTTAGTGACATCTGAGATGAACCTTGAAAGATGAGTAAGAACTAGAAGGCAGAGTGGGCAATAATATCTTCAAAATGTCTTGGGCGTGAGAGATAATAGCTATTCCTTCATGATGCCGGCACTGAAATAGGACTTGAAAATGTAGGAAGGGAGTAGATGCGATACCCGTGCCTTCCCTGCAGGAGGGGCAGAGAGGCAGAAGCCAACCCAACCAAAGGCTGGAAGACAGAGCTTGACACTGGAGATGTTGAGAAGGAAGTGCTGGCCTGACTCTAACTGCCCTGAAGGAGTTTCAGGAGACGGACCTGGGAAAGGACAGCGGCACGTCTAAGGAGAGCGGTGAGGAGCCCATTGCAAAAAGGGACTTTACCTCCCCTTTACTTGATGTTCTCAGTGTGACAGCATGCTATTACAAGGACTTATGGGATCAGAATTGCAAGTCCAGCTTTCAACAGGCTGACATTCCCTTTTGGGGAGTTTGTCATCACCCAGAATGGGTGGCCATCAGGTGACTGGTGTAGTTTTATCATCCTGTCCTGTAGATACAGCTAGGAAAGGCATCAGCATCCTTTTCTACCCACCTGCAATGCCTTTTGAGACAACTTAAAAGAACAGCTTAATAAAACGGTGAAGGACATTGATCAAAGGGTAGAGAGTCCGAAGTGTGTATTTTGAATAAAGCATACAGCATTTTAGACTGCTATCAATAACTTCATTGTAATTCTTATTTTAACCATAAAGATGAACAGCTGGTCTCCCAAATCATCATGAACCTTTGACTTGGACTCCTGCAATGCTCTAGGTCAGATTAAAATCTAAACTTCCTCCGGTGAACTGCCTTCAACTTTCCTACTGCACAGAATCTGAGTCATCTTGCAACAGCCCGTGGTCGTTGATAGCTGGTCAGTAAGAGGACGCATTTTTGATACTGTCTACCTTCAGCTCGCTGAGGGGTAATTCCTGCTCCCCTTTCTCTGAGAAAACTTGATTTAAAACATTAACTGTCTCCTTTTTTCCAGTTGAGTACATTTTTCAACCTCATATTTTCACACTTTTCTGAGCAGAGTATGATCTGATAATCATGAATGGATGCAATTATTTTTCAATTAACCAGAAACTATTATGAAGACTGAGAATCATGGATGTTGGAAACTCTTCTAAAACTCTTTTAGACAAAGAATCATACACCTGCTATTTTTAGAACATTGTCTACATAGAAATTTCGATATGATTGGTAAATAAAACATATAAACAGTATACAAAAATCTATACATATAGTTACAGTTATTTGTAATTATGTACAGCTACATAGGGTAAGGATATTGATTTCACTACAACTAGTGGCTGGTCTTTGTGCCCACAGAACCAGAACAAAGGAATCATAACCTGAGTCCTGGGAGCTAAGGTCAGGATTTAAAAGAAATGCCAAAGTGGTAGCCTTTTATATGACCTAAAGTTCCCTGTATGGTTAAGCCATCTGGTTGTTCTAATATCACTTAATAGATGACATCAAGAGACAAATTCTGCTCTGCCTTTTCTTTCATCTCCACAATTATCATAGAATTTCTATTGAGTAAAGTAAGAGTGAAAGGGCAGTATCTCTCTCTCTCTCTCTCTCTCTCTCACACACACACACACACACACACACACACACACAATCAGAACAACATCTAGACCAGACTAGGAACAGAAGTTAAGTTGCTCCTTTGGGGAGATGCTGTATGTCTGACTTCTAGTCTCTTTCATGGTTTGTTTTAAGCAACTTAAAGGCTACACCTTCATATTAAGAATTCCCAAATCTGGCTGCACATCATAATTACTCAGAGATTTATTAAAAATGCAGATTATCATTCTCCAACCGAAACCTGCTGATTTCAGAAGACTAAGAGGCAGGGCCTGGGAAGCAGTATTTTGAGTAAGTTCTGCAGACAAGGCTAATGAAGCCAGGTCAGTACCCATCAGAGGGCCAGCTCTGGGCAAGCTTCATCTTCATGAAATGAATAACTCTGCAGATTAAATTCCTGATTTTCAACTAGGCTTTTTTTTTTTTTTTTTTTTAGTAACTGTGTAGGGTGAAATTATGTAGTTTGGGGACAGAAATTTGAGGCTAACTATTGACCTCAGCCACAAAATGGCCCAAACAAGGCAGCTATGTCTGGATGTAGCAGGTTGTAATCCCAGAGTGAGAAACCCAGTCAGAAAGGACGGGGTCCCCCTGATTTGATATGGCCTTCCGCACCCTCAACAGGAATAGCCTCTCCCTCAGCTCCCGGGTGGGCTGAGATCAGCAGGCAAGGTGTTTTACCTCTTTGGTGCTCTAAGACCACTTGTCTGACCATCACTCAGCCTCTACCCCCTCATATTTCCTGAATTCTATACCCTTGCTTGAGTCTTGCCTGAGGGCTGAGACTGAACCTTACAAGGACCATTGTCTGTCGGGCCTGTGATCATTTATAGGGTTCCACGGTGCCTGTCTCGACCAAAGCAGGACAGTAGAAAATGAAAAGCAAAATCTTCCCCCTGCTTCACGGCCCTAGTTCTTCTAATTTCCATTGATTCTACTGGTTTCCTCTATAATTCTGATTAATGTGCTTATACTTCAGTGCTTTGATTCTCAACTTTTGACAGTATTTAAGAAATAACCTGGGTTCCACTTACCCTTTTCTACCCCCTTCTCTTTCTAACATTATGTCTCATTTTCTTGCTTATTTTTCTGTTGATTTTGTTTATAAATTTTATTAATATGATTCAAACTTTATTTCTTGATACATTAATTTTAGATAACATTTCTTGACACTTTAGTAAATTGAAGAAATTCTAGTTCCCTCCACTTTTTCCCCTCCCCAACCCCCATAAATATCTCAGTAATATTTCTTTGGCCTTTTTAAGGTTTGTTACACGTACATTATGATGTGTAAGCATCTTTCAATTTTCTGGGGTTTATTTAAAATTGAGTCCAATAGCCAAAAAGCAAACAGCACCTATCTATTTTAGAGTTCATATTGGGCCATGAATTTTTTGTGTAACTTTTGGAGTTTCTAATTACCTTTTATTTTTCCTTTTGACAAAAGAAATATGCTTTTTTCACTCTCTGTAGAAGATTCTTGTTTTCTTAGGTTGTTCCATATACAAATAAGTTTAAAAATCCAGCATAATCGGGACTTTCCTCGTGGCGCAGTGGTTAAGAATCCGCCTGCCAATGCAGGGGACACGGGTTTGAGCCCTGGCCCGGGAAGATCCCACATGCCGCATAGCAAGTAAGCCCGTGTGCCACAGCTACTGAAGCCTGTGTGCCTAGAGCCCGTGCTATGCAACAAGAGAAGCCACCGCAGTGAGAAGCCCGCGCACCACAATGAAGAGTAGCCCTCATTCACCACAACTAGAGAAAGCCCGCGTGCAACAACGAAGACCCAACGCAGCCAAAAATAAATAAATAGAATAAAAAAATTTTTAAAAAAATCCAGTATAATCCAAAAATATGTAGAGGCAAGGTCCCTCCACCATCAAGGCTGAGGGGTCAGACATGTACTTTCGCAGAATCCTAACAGCTAGGAATGGTCATGAGACAGAAGCTAGGTCATTTGGATGAACTGGGGGGTGAATACTGATGGAGTGATACATCAGGGATAGTCTGATCATTTGTGGCAGCTGTGAGAATCCAGCAATGCAGCAAGCAGTGGGGAGAGTCCAGAGGTGACAAAGACAGTGACACTACAGCAGACATTCAGGAGTGATAGCATCCATGTGGCCTTGGCTGGTCTTACCTCCCTTGGATGTTGCCCTTTATTCTGAGCCTAGATCTCTCAACTTTTTACTTTTTCTCAAAAGAGTCCAATATTCTTCCAATAAAATGTCTTTTCTTTTACCTTAGCCAAAGTTGGTTTCCGTTGCTTACAACCAAGAATCTTGAATTATACAGACATTGGTACTGACAGCGGGTTGTCAGCAAGAAACATTTGCTCATGAAATGGAAGTGGAAGGAATCTGAGGTTGGTTATCTGGCCTCCTTAACACTGAAGACAGCAACAGTCCTAGTATTCAGAGGTGGGAATCTGGTTTCATATGACATGAAGGGGTGAAATCAGTCATTAAAACTGGAATAAAGTTATCATGGAGATCTAGGACCAAAATAGATGCCATAATCACAAAGGCCCTATCTGATAAGAATGACTAGAAAGTAAACAAAAACAACAGAAAACAAAAACCAAAAAGAAAAAAGTACTCCCTCCACTCCCTAAAAAAAGAACAAACAATAACTCCAAATCTAATGAATAAAGGCCTGGATCGACCCTCACCTCATTCTTAGATCTCAGTCAGTTTACTGATCTAGAGCCCGTTGAATAGAGAAAGGCTGGCTTGTAATAATATTACAAGAACCTCCTGTACATCTTTGTCTTAGTCTTCCCCCAAAGACCTACCATTTACCAAAGCAACTGTACCCAAGTGTCTTAGACCAGAATCCTTAGAAAAGAGACATTGAAACAGAACTTTTTGCGGAAGTAAAATCCCAGGGTAGTGGGAATGAAGGGAGGCAAGGCAGGGAATGATGGCAAATAAATGCAGTGTGTTGAATTACTGCACCAGCCACTGCTTCATGGCATGCTGCTAAGAGAGTTGCAACCCAACTGATGTACCCACTCAGTCACAGGATCCTCCAGGAAGGACATATGTGACAACTGGGCCTTGGGACAGGCTATCAGAGGGAGGTTTTCAGAGAAAATTTATCTCATGTCTCCTGTCTCCCTTGGCCTGTTCAGTGGAGAGCTAACTCCCTTGCATTTCTGTATTGCATCACTTGGATCCTTCTGCAGCTGTTTGGGAATTCAAACCCTCCAGTCCATCGAGTGAGGCCTCTTCAGAGCTTGTCAGAGGAGCCTTGGATTCTGGATATAGCCCTAATATATACAGTTGACATGCACATCCTCAGAAACCTATATCATCTCCCTGACTTAGAGAATAAGCCCTATTTTAATAGGGAAAGCCAAGCAGAAGCCTCAGGCTCTTCTTCTCTTTATCAAAAGAGTAAATCAAAAATTATAACCTTGAGAGAATCACAGAGATTGGTACCACCATTATAACGTTAAATGCTAGAAAGATTGTAATTTCTATCACATCCGCCATTGGATTATGACAAGCTTCATTGGTTGGCTTTAAATGTAGATGATGTTCTAGATCTTTCCTCCTCACTGAAGCAAATCACTTTAGTCCCTGAAATCAGGTATAAAGCTACTAGTCTAGTAAAAAATTTTTCTCTCTTCCCCAAACCTCCCAAATATCAGAGTAGTTTGCTGGTAGGGTTAGCAAAACTTCTAAAACCTCAGAGTTACATTAACCATGCTAAAGTTTAATCTGCAGGAAAATTCTCTGACTCACCATTCCACCATATACCATATTAAAAATATTATGCTGATAAGTCCTTGAGAGCAGAAAGTAAGAGCTACCCTAGATTCCTACCCTGGATTTGTGTATCAGAAGGGTGAAAAACAAATCCTATAAAATTATAGGAAATTCCCATCTTAGTAAAGTTTCTGGGGCTTTATTAGCCTGAGGTATTTTGAATAAATTGTTGTTCCTTTGGTCTCCTATCATGAAGCTCATTCAGTTCTTTAACCAGACCACTTGTTAAATAATCAATTTTGAAAGACTGCTTTCTGGAGCTGCTACACAGCTGTTCATCTCAGATTTTAAAGAACACTTGGGTTAGTTCCACTATACTTCTTGGATCCCCTGTTTTTCCCTTAGTCCCTTTTTTTGTGTTGCTCAAATACAACCTCTCATATATATTTTAAAAGAAGTTATGTGTAGGAGGCAAACTTCTAAAAATTATTTTCAAAAATAATATTTTAAATGATTTAGCTTTACTTAATTGATAATTTAGCTGTAAATATAATCCAAATTCAAAAGCTTTTCCTGATTCTACATATGTTAAAGGGAAATCTGATGCCAATGTATCAGTTATCTAGTGATGCATAACAAATTGTCACAAACTTAGCAGTTTAAAACACCAGACACTTACTTTGTGTAAGGTTAAATATAAATAGAACTTTTGGATTTGAAAGAATACTAGGTATTATCTAGTCCAATCCTACATTTATATAGATGAGGAAGCTGAAGCTAAAGAGTCTAAGCGACTTTACCAAAATAATGCTGACATAAATATAAGCCTAAATAATGTGTTAAGCTGAGAACAGATTTAAAGTCTACTAACTCCATGCCTTGGTGGTCCCTCCACTATGCATCTTAGTTCTCTGCAATCCCATCTCAGAACTGAAATGAAATATGGGATTGCAGAGTCTAAAAATAACAGGATTATGAACAGTGAAGTAAATCTTTTAAGAGTATAAAAGTAAAATTAAAGAAAAAACCCACACATTTGCTATTCACATTTTTCGAGGGTCAGGCATCTAGGCACAGCTCAGCTTTCTCTATGTCAGGGTCTTTCATCAGGCTGCAATCAAGGTGCCCACCAGGGCTTCAGTCACAGCTTAAGCCTCTACTGCTTCCAAGCTCACATGGTTGTTGATAGAAATGAGTTATTTGTGGGCTATAAGACTGAGAGTTTCAGCTTCTTACTGACTTTGGTTAGAGGTTGTCCTCAGTTCCTTCCCACATGGTCCTCTCTAACATGACAGCTTGCTTCATCAAAGCATGCAAGCTGAGAAAGCAAAAGAGAGTCTGCTTGCATGACAAAAGTTGCAATCTTAGGTAGCAAAATCACATAAATGACATCCCATCACCTTTGCAATGTTCTACTGGTTAGAAGTGAGTCACAGGTCCTGCTCATGCTCAAAGGGTGGGGATTACACAAGGACATGGATTCCAGGAGACAGAGATCATTGTGAGCCATCTTAAAGCCTACCTACCACAATAAGTCTGATACAGTTTTTCTCTCTGGACACTTTTAGTATCTGTTTGTGATCACTGATGTTCTGATATTCCATGAGGATTTGTCTAGATGTGTGTCATTTTTCATTAATCATGAATGTACTAGTTGTTTCCTTATTATATTTAGGCCTTAGAAAGTTTTCTTCTATTATTTCTTTGATTTCTTGCTCTTCCAATTTGTTATTTTTCTCTTTTGGGGAAGAGAATTGATCTTCCTGGACAGATCCTTTATGTCACTTACTCATATGACTAGCTATTTTTCCCCCTCCCACTTGATCTTGATGGATCGAAAAAGGTGAATTAAAGTCTTCTGTATTATGATGTTTCTTTATATTTCTGAATTTCTGCTTTCTTAATGATAATATTTCTGCATTATGAATTTTACCCTTTGGTATTCTAAATTATCATTCTTTATTTTTATTCAACTAATTTTGGTCTTAATTCCACCTTGTCTGAACATCCACTCCTTTTTCGTTTATTTTCATTTGCTGAATATATCACTGCATAAAGTTGAGTTTTGCTCTATAATCCTGTCTGAAAAAAACCTTTTTCTTTAGAATGATAAATTAAGTGCACATATTTTTAGTATGAGAAATATGTTTAGTTTTACTTTGACCATATTATCCTAAATTTTGTATATATATATATATATACACACATATATAAGTATATTCTACTATAGAATATATATATTCTATTATGTGGTTTGTTCTATTTGCTTTCTGTATATTGTTTCCTTGATATTTAGGAAGGTTTCTATTATATTATAGTGGTTACCTTTATGATTATAACTTTGGGTAATACCTTTGATCCTCAACTTTTTAGGTCCTTATGAACAATGACAAAATTAATGTATCACCTCCTCTTCTCTATCCTCTTTCTTTTTCTACTATTACCTGATGCTAGTCAATAATATTATATGTTTTAGTATTTATCTTTGCACTATTAAATAATATACTTTGACTCCCAGCTATTGCAGAAACTTTAACTTGCCTCTTTCAATCAGTGAAATTAGTTTGCTTCCCATTTTCTTTCTCCCCTCTCCTAATTTTATTAGTCTGATCATTTCTACAAGGCCTGACCAATAATATTTACATTCTGGGTTGTCACTGTAATTCCACCTTTGATTTTATCTTAAATTTGCCACCTTAATAATATAAGTAAATATAATTAATTTTCACAGAATATTATTTTTCTATACTGTCCTTAGTTATCACTTTCTTTGCCAAAGTTTATTTCTAGTAGTTTCCTCAAGAATTGCTCACTGGACCAATGCTCCTTGAGTGCTTGCATGCTCAAAATTGCTTCCCTGTAACTAAACAGAGTTAGTCTAGCTGGATATAAAACCTTTGAGTCAGCCTTTCTTTTCCTGAATATTGTGTAAGTGTTGCTCTATTATTTTTGGCACTATTTCTTTTTTTTTTTTTTCCAATTTGACTTTGTGTTTTATTTCAGCGGGCACACTTTATTCATTGTTTGTGGGAAAACTACACTAGGTCTCAATGGTCAATAGTCATGGTTATTAAGCAAGTAAACATGCTACCACTTTCATGCCTTCCTCTGTTCCTTTCTGTCTTCAGTCTCATTTTGCATTGAAATATGGAGCTATCCTTACTTGTACCCCACTTAAAAGTGACCTATCTTTTTATTTTATTGACTAAAGGAGTTTGATCTTTGAAGTCTGAAGCTTTATTGCAATGACTTAGTTTTGACTGCTCTTGGTCAATTTTCTCTGGCTACCATTTGTGCCCTTTTTTTATATAGATTCAAGTTTTTCTTTATTTCAGGAAATTTTTAGCCACATTATAACTTTAAATATTTGTCTGTTATTTGTTTTTGGTTTCCTTCTTTGGGTCTGCAATTATGTTGGATTTCCTTTGTATCTCTCCTGTATATATATATTTTTTTCTTTATTTCTTCTTGACCTTTTATTTCCATTTTATTTTGTACATTTTTAAATTAATATCTTTTGTCCTTTATTTTTTTCACAATCTAGATAATTTCTGATGCTTTTTCCAATTTCATTCTTATTTCTATGATGGTTTGGTTTTATTTTGTATTTTTCCTTCTATTATGCTAACCATATGCAATAACCAAGGTTTGACCATTTTTTGATACACAAAAATTTCATATAGGTCAACCTAATATTTTTCTCCTAAATGAGCCAGCTCATATTTTATCTGTTCCTGTTGCCCTATTCCTTTCTCTCCCTGAGTTTTCACACTTCTACTTTGTAATCGTGCTTCATAGAGGCAATTGCTTCAATTAATTACTTTTAATTTCCTGAGAAACACTTATTCATAACTTTCATCTGTTTCATAGCAATAACTTTTAGTAAATATTGTTCATTTCTTATCAAGTTTTGCTGCTCTTATTCTTGGATATCTTTGTTTCAATGTTTTGTTAAGTTCCCATTTAATTTTTGTCTTTTAATAAGTTGCATTTTCCTAAAGCCAACATTAGGTCTCTGTGGGTGGAGTGGATTGGGGTGTATGTAGGCAAGTCACCAAGACTAGCTGTTTTTCACAACCCAAAGTCTTCTCTGCTGCCACAGAGACAGATTCCTCCCTGAAAGTATCACTTGGATGTGTCATATTCTGCCATAAAGTAGGGCATAAAGTGCTGGTGCATTTACTTGTATTCTTTCTAGCCCACTTCCTCTGCATCTCTGAACCAACCAGAAACAGAAGAACTTCTGCCACCAGACATGTTTACCTTAGAACCCATGCTAACTGTGGCAAATTATAGATATATTTTGCATTTCAGTGCACTTCTGGCTTTCCCTAAGTGTACTTTTGCTGGTGCTTTCTAAGATATGCTGCTACCAATCTCTCTCCTTATTCTCTGTATTTCTTTCCTTCATTTCTGTCTTATGCTTGATTTAATCTGCTTTGACCCTACATTACACATTCTTCAGAATGTGCATATTCTATCTGTCATGGAAGGCAGTGACAGTGTACAAAGGTTAAGACTGTGAACCCTAGAATCAAACTGCCTTAGTTCTAATCTTAGTTCTCGATTTGTTGCCTCTGTGACATTCTGCAGATTACTTAGTATCTTGTGCCTCAATAACTTCATCAGAAAAAAAAAAAAATCGGTTATATCTATGATTTAGTGCAGAGTTAAATGAGTTAGTGTGTACGAAGTTTTACAAACAGTACTTGGTACATAATAATTGCTATATAATTGTTAGCTGTTATTATCATTGTTGTTGTTGTTATTATTTTCACCAAAAATATCATTTGTTGGATTTAAAAATTTTCTTTCTTTGTGCTTTTGGATGATTTCTAGAAGGAAGAAGAAAATGCTGACTTAGCCATCTTCACAGCAGTAGACTACCCTTCCCTTTTCTGCTGCTTATTTTCCTCAGTGTCCTATTGATCCTTAGTTGTCCATTCATATTTGAGAATGAAAGATTCACTTGATTAGTATAAATGGCTCACCTGGGTTTCTTCTGCTATTTCTAGCCTTTCTCTGTCCTGAGAATCCTGACTACCTGTCTGGGCAGGTGTACAGGGCAAGACATACTGTGGGCTTCCCTTCAGGGTGTATTCTGAGCTGTGGACGTCTAGGTTCAAATCATTTTCCTCAGAAATTTGAATCCATTCTCCGACCAGTGTCAAAACAAGGAAGGCCTTATTCTCGGGCATCAACTTCCACTCTGGGAACTCTAAGCCCTTCTAGGCAGATTGGCTTGATTTCTTTGGAGACTATTTCCTGTATTCCACCATTCAACCTGGAGATAGATAAACGTTGCTGCTGCTGGAAGAGGATGAGGCCAACAGTGCAGCCGTTCACAGGCTCTTTGCCACCCAGCCCTCACAAGCAGAACCAACTGCGCTCTGTGTGAGTGGGGGGGCGGGGCCATCGGTCTGCAGGCTTCTCCTTAGGGAGGGGGCAGCAGGTCAGGGGGTGCAGAGAGGAGTCTCCCAGAGTCAGCAGGAGCAGAAAGTGGGAATGGGAGGAGAAGCAGGACCAGAGAGATTGTTCATTTCGTGGGAAGGAGAGAAAGGGCCATCGCTGGGGAGCTGAGATTCTCATTTAGGGCAAAACTGTGAGGCAAGATTGAGAAAGGGAGGGCAGGACGGGTGGTCAGCAGCATGGACAATTGGAAGGAAGTTGAAAGCAGTATGTGTGGTGGTTCACGAAAATGGCTATAAATGTTATAAAAGTGTCAAAAGCTTGTTTTTAATTTTTATGAGGAACTGACTGTCTCTGATGGGGGGAGGAATCAGAGGCAGATCTGGGAGCTTAAAACAGCCGGGAGACTGTACCCTTGTATATCTACTTATCTTCGTAAATGGGAAAGACCATCTTTCTCTTCCTCTGGAACCATGCTGGGCCACAACCGTTTCTCTAAACATGTCGGTTGAATGGGGAGGTGGTTAAATGTCTAACATGGCCTTTATGAATGGATCCAAATGCACATTCTCACCTACATTTGGTTCTGGTCTTCCAGGTAAGTGAGAAGCCAACAGAATAAGATAAGAACTGGGCCCCCAAAGAATTCTAGTTGACACTCCTGGTTCAGATCCTTGCTTTATGAAAGTTCACAGAGGACTTTAAAAACAAAGCTATCTCCCCCTAAGAGGTATACTCTGGGAAGTGTGTATTTTTCTTGATTTGTTTAAAATCAGCCTGGATCCCAGTAATGCAGTTTGATCAGAGAGATTAGTCCATCATCTGTTTTCATCATTGTTGGCATTTGTAAGAAGGAAAAATATAATAAAGCCAGGCAAGACATTTGAGATTTAAAAATCAGCCATTCATTCTCTCTGTGAGCCCTTTTTCTCTTTGCTCCAATGACTCAGTAAGGTACAGGAATGAAGGGTACATTGTCTACAAACTCCTCCATCAAATGCTTACATGTTTATAATAAATATGCAAACTTATGTAAGAAGTAACTGGTAAGTTTCAGATTCCTTCTTTTTTCTTCAGCGTTTTCCAAAATGTTCTGTGTGACACAAGTTCCATGAAATGCTTTGTAAAATGTAAGGTTTGTAGTCTAATAAATTGGGGAAATACCGCTGTATTTATTTTCCTCTTCAAAAGTTCTAAAGCACATTTATATGTTAAAGAATCCAAGAAGTTCTACAATACAGAAGAATCTATTTAATCTGTGTAAGTAGGAGTTTCCCAATTGTTTTTTTTTTTTTTTTCTGTATAATTCCTAGCATCCTGTGGATTGCATATGAGGAAGGTGTTTTACTCTAGAGCTCATGACTGTGGTCCAAGCACCCATTTGGATGGCACTGAGGACTACAGCTGACCTCTGTGGGCCAGGATTCCTGGGCTCTCTGCCTAATTCTGAGAGATGTTTTCTGATGCCCCTGAAGACAACTTGCTCCAGAATATTCTGTCTCCTGATTGCTCAGCCCGGTGGCTTTTTACTGTGGAACTAATATGCCGTAACTGATACCCTTCCCCCTTGGCATTCTTAAGGAGGTGGACAGTCTCCTTCAGAATTCCCCAAGCCTCCTGTTAATAAAGTGTCTCACGCACTTAAGCAGACTCTTATTATAAAATATTTTAACATAATTTGGAAGTTTCAAAAATCTCAGTTTCTAAAATATAATAAAGGGTGTATTTAAACAGCAATTATATACTTATACAATTCCTTTCTTCACTCTTCTATAGCTCATAATTTGTACTTCTCTTATAGCACTTAACACATTCTGTATTTTATTACTGACAGTAGGGTATACATTTTTTCTCATCTATTAAATGACAAGTTACTTAGGAACAGGGACTCTGACTTTTCATCTTTTTTCCCCTTGGATAAAATTTCACTCTGGGTTTTACATGATAGGGCTTTAATAGATACTTGTTAAATGTTTGGCTAATATTTAAAACATCTCTATGAAAAAGACCTGGAGAAGTTTCTTTATATCTATTTAACTTATGGGAAAACTGAGGCAACCTAGAAAGATTAAGTCATTCTCCCAGGATGAACTAGTTATGACAGAAATAAGATAAAAACCAAATTTCATGGACTCTGAATCAGAGGGCTGAAAAGAAAGTTCAAGAAATCATATCCTGATTCCAAATTCTCTTTGCCTTGTGCCTGTTACAGGCCTCCAGGAATCCAGCTAATAAAGCCTAAAGGTGGTAAGTGAGGCTGGCCGGCTAGCAGGATGACAAAACGAATAGAACACTGGATTTAGAAGCGTGGGTCCTGGTTCCAGCTCTGTCCTGGGTCCAGATGATGGTGATGCAAAGATAAAAAAAGACATGGCCCTGACCTCAAGAAACTCAGCCTAATGCTGGCCGCTGCGAGTAAACAGCTGAATGAATTGTATAATAAAACTACATGCTATTATGTGCTGTAGAAGCACAGAGGAGAGAGTAATTGTCACTTTTTGAGGACATCAAGGGGGCTACACAGACAGATGTCTTCTGAGATGGGCTTTGAAGGATGAATAGGAGTTGACCAGGGAGACAAGAGAGGAAAAAGGATATTCCAGACAGTGGGAAGAACCTGTGTGAAGTTAAGGAGACCTAAAAAGCATACTAAACTTGTGGGTTGGAAAGTGCTTTAGTTGGCTTAAGTGTCGAGTTTATATAGGAGGGATGGCAAGGGTGGGGTTGGCCAAAGAAGAAACTGTAAAGGTGGATTGGGGCCGGAGTTTGAACGGCCAAGCAAAGGAGTTTAGATGTTATCTTTTTTTTTTTCTATTTTTATTATGGAAGTATAAAACTTTGATATATTTAAAGTGTACAACATGATGATCTGATATACATATACATTGTGAAAGGATTCTTACCATAGAGCTAACATGTTCATCACTTCCCATATTAAACATTATTATTATTACTTTTTTTTTTTGGTGAGAACACTTAAGTTCTACTCTGTTGGCAAATTTCAATTGCACAATACAGCGTTAGCAACTATAGTCACTGTGTTATACATTAGATCCTCAGACCTTATTCATCTTATAACTGAAAGTTTGTACCCTTTAACCAGTCTCTCCCTATTTCCCTCACCTCCCAGCTCCTGGAAACCACCATTCAACTCTTATTTCTATGAGTTCGACTTTCTAGAAAGATTCCTTCTATAAGTGATACCGTTCAGTATTTGTCTTTCTCTGTCTGGCTTATTTCATTTAGCATAATACCCTTCAGGTTCATCCATGTTTTCTCACTTGGCAGAATTTCCTTCTTTTTCAAGGCTGGATAATATTCCATTATATATATATATATATATATATATATATATATATATATATATATATATATATATATATATACATACCACATTTTCTTTCCCCATTCATCTGTCAACAGACACTTAGGTTGTTTTCATATCTTGGTTATTGTGAATAATGCTGCAGTTAACATGGAGGTGCAGGTATCTCTTTGAGACCCTGTTTTTATTTCCTTTGGACATATACCTAGAAGTGGGACTGCTAGATCTTATGGTAGTATTATTTTTAACTTTTTGTGGAACCTCCATATTGTTTTTCATAGTGGCTGTACCAGTTTACATTACCACCAGCAGTGTACAGAAGTTCTCTTTTCTCCATATCCTTGCCAACGTTTGTTAGCTTTTGTCTTTTTGATATGAGGGCTTCTTAACTGTTGTGAAGTGATATCTTATTGTGATTTTGATTTGCATTTCCCTCATTATTAGTGATGTTGGGTACCTTTCCATGTATCTGTTGGCCATTTATACGTCTTCTTTGGAAAAATGTCTCTCAGGGCCTTTGCCCACTTTTAAATTGGGTTATTTGGTTTTTATTTTTTTTTGCTTTTGAGTTGTGTGAGTTTCTCATATATTCTGTATATTAATGCCTTATTTGATATGTTGTTTGTAAATATTTTCTCCCATTCTATAGGTTGCCTTTTCATTTTGTTGATATTTTCCTTTGGTGTGAAGAAGCTTTTTAGTTTCATGTGGTCCTACTTGTCTATTTTTGCTTTTGTTGCCTTTGCTTTTGGTGTCAAATCCAAAAAAATCATTGTCAAGACAGTGACAAGGAGCTTGCCCATTATATTTTCTTCTGGGAGTTTTACAGTACCAGGTTTTATGTTCAAGTCTTTAACCTATCTTGAGTTGATTTTTCTGTATGGTATAAGATAGGGGTTCAGTTTCATTCTTTTGTATGTGGCTATTCAGTTTTCTCAACACCATTTATTGAACAGACTATCCTTTTCCCATTGTATATTCTTGGCTCCTTTGTCAAAAATTAATTGACCATACATGCATGGGTTTATTTCTGAGCTTTCAGTTCTGTTCAGTGATCTTTCTGTTTTTATGCCAATACCATACTGTTTTGATTACTGTAGCTTTGTAATATAGTTTGAAATCAGGACGTGTGATGCCTCTAGCTTGTTATTCTTTCTCAATATTTCTTTGGCTCTTCAGGGTCTTTTGTGATTCCATATGAAATTCAGGATTCCTTTCCCTATTTCTGTGAAAATTGCCATTGGAATCTTGATAAGGATTACATTGAATCTGTAGATCACTTTGAGTAGTATGTACATTTTAACGATATTAATTTTTCCAATTCATGAACATGGCATTTCTTTCCATTTATTTTGTATTCTCTTCAATTTCTTTCATCCATGTTTTATTTTTCATTGTTTTCAGTGTACAGAATTTTCACCTCCTTGGTTAAGTTTATTCCTAAGTATTTTATTCTTTTTGATGCAATTGTAAAAGGGATTATTTTCTTAATTTCTCTTTTTGGAGAAAAGAATGTAACTGATTTTAGCATATTGATTTTGTAACCTGCAACATTATTGAATTTATTAGTTCTAACTTTTTTTTGCTGGAATCTTTAGGGTTTTCTATATATAATACCATGTTATCTGCAGAGATGATTTTATTTCTTCTTTCCAATTTGGATGCCTTTTTTTTTTTTTCTTGCCTAATTGCTCTGGCTAGGACTTCCAGTACAATGTTGAATTGTACTGGTGAGAGTGAGCATCCTTGTTCTTTTTTAAAAAAATATTTAATAGACTTTATTTTTTAGAAAAATTTTAAGTTCACAGCAAAATTGAGAATAAGGTATAGGGATATCCCATATATCCCCTGCCCCCACATGCACATCCTCCCCCATTATCAACATTCCCCACCACAGTGGTAGATTTGTTACAATTGATGAACCTACACTGACAAATCATTATCATCCAAAGTTCATAGTTTACATTAGGATTCACTTCTGGTGTTGTACATCCTATGGGTTTGGACAAATTTATAATGACATGTATCCACCATTATGTATGATACAGAATAGTTTAACTCTTTAAAAATTCTCTGTGCTCTACTTATTCATCCCTCCCTTTCTCCTAACCCCTGGCAACTACTCATCTTTTTACCTAGATATCATCTTCTAAGTTATGGATTTATTGAGGGCTTTTAAGAGAGAAACTGATGAAATCAGACATGCTCCTGGAAAGCGGGAAATATGTTTTATTCTGCATTGTATTTTCTGACTGCTGATGTGTGACACAGAGTAGGTCCTCTATAAATATTGATCGAATGAGTGAGTATATTTTAAAGAGAGATGATTTCTCAGAGCCAGTCTTTACATCTGCAAAAACAGAGTTTGTAGACTAGATTCTGCCCAGGTTTGAGCTTCTACCCGAAAGCATGTTCTACCTGAGAGCATAGGAAAGCACCTGCTTTCCCTATGTTAGTGTTCATCCAGACAGATTTCCTAGAGACCCTACTTTTCCACCATTATTTCCTCACAGCAGGCTCCCACTTCCATTCTTCTCAACATCACCAGACTCTGTAGTGCCTATGAAAATGGAAAAGAGAGGCCAGGCAGGGATCGTCTGTCTGTTCCAACTCCACCTCTTTCTCCATTGCCTTCTGCGCTGTGCATGAGACTGGAGCCACCGACCTTCGACAAGCTGAGCAAGTTATTTTCTGCTAATGAGCTTAATTACCTTGTTCTCTATTTGAGATAAACTTTAAAATGTTGTAAAGTCCTTCAGAAACCTTTTGTTCTTGCAGGTACTCATGGTAAAAGGGTAGAATTCTCTGGACCCCACACAACCCAGAAGCTGAGACTGCTCAGATAATGAGGCTGGTGCCCACCTGCCTCTTCACACCTGGGACTTTATTGAATGTCCACAAGAAGTGGGCAGGAGAGCAATTATTATCCTTCTTTTACAGATGAGGAAATTGAGCCCCATGGGTGAGTCATTTCAGCCTCTCCCATCCTGGACTAGCTCCCTTCCAGCTGCATGATGCTCTCTTCACTCACTCGTTGGGAAACCTGGTAGTTCCTCCCTTGGGACTTTACCATAAGAGGCTGACTGCATGGGAGAAATGACTATTTCCTCAATTTCCTGATGGAAGAGACTAAGGTATAGATAGCCTGTTGGTCTCCAAGGCCTCAGGGAAGCAGGTCTCCCAGGGTCTCATCCTCTACACACACCATCTGCTGGGTACCGTCTTCTCCAGTCTCAAGAACTTCTCAGTCACCCAACCTCCCTTTGTTGAGCAACCCGTCCTCATGCAGCACAGGCTGGGCTTTGGAGAAGTGCTTCTCTGACTTGCATTTGCTTATGAATCACCTGGAGAGTGTGTAAAAATGCAGAGTCAGATCCTTAGTTCTGGAGTGGCCTGAGATTCTGCTTTTATAATAAGCAACCAGGTGATGCTGATGCTGCTGGGGCATGGACCACACTTTGAGCAGCAAGACATTGGAGTCAAGAAGGAAAGCCTGGAGGAAGCCCTGACCTCAAATTGTTCCCTGATAGGTAGAGAAAACAAGACCAGAGGGACAGAGACCTTTGCATTGCCTCCAGGGGTTAACAGAGACTTAGAACATGGCTGGTGTCTGATGTTGCTGAATGAACAAATGATGAGAGATGATAAACAAAAGGAGTACCCAGCTGTGAATTAACAAGGGTGAACTGGCAAAAGTCAAGTCCAAGGAGCTCAGAAATGACTACCAGTTAATGTATTCTCAAAGCACTAGGTGGAGAGGAAACCAAAAGAATGTCTTTAGCCTGCCATCTATAGTAGTGACTTTCAAACATTTTTTTGGACCACAACCCACAATAACACAGTAAGGAATAAATGTTACATTGTGTCCTGGTGCACTTTGTGTGCGTGTGTGTCTAGAGGTAGGCATATGTACACATATGTACATATCTAATGCTGAAGCAAATGTTTTTGGAAATATTTACATTTTATTAAAATTTAATAGTTTTTTTTTTAACATCCCCTAGACATAAAGACATAAAAGAAGGAAGTAAGTAATACTGATGTCCAGTAAGCTCCGGGGCATGGCAAGAGGACCACGTGACCTGGCTGTAGGTGTGGAAGGATGCAGCCACTGCCCTCCAGGATCTCCTGCTGGTGCTCCTGTCTGGCCAAGGCCAACAAGAAGCCAGGGGCAAGGGAGCTGTGGTGATAGAGTCCATGGAGGATGAGACCGCAGGTCCTTAGCAGGATGATGAATAAATCTTGGGAGTGGGGGTGGGGAGAGAGAGGGTTGGCAAACAGAGTAACCAACCCAAATATTTACACTTAACTCTATGTGACATGTTTTGATATTTCCTATTTGATCCTGTCTGTTATTTTCCATTTCTTTTCCTCCCACCCTCCCCAATCAGTCATACCCTCTCTTTCTTCTTTCCTTCCTTCCTCCCTTCCTCTCTCCCTCGTGTTGGCTGTTGCCTGCTAAATTAATATACTCATCAGTTGGTTGTAACTTGCAGTTTGAAAAACACTGGTCTGGGATAAATAAGACAAATGTGTTTTATCTTGGACTAGCTCCAACTTCAACTGATTGACAATGATAACCTGGAACTCTATGTTAGAAAAGATTCTGAGGTTGAATCTAGGCTTGTTAGCAAAGAAAGTGTAAGCTATTACCCAACCCTGCAATTGATTTAGAAGTGGAAAGTGGCAATCCACTTGCCAACTGTTGGCCCCCAATGATCTAAGAGTGCTATGACATTGGGAGAGGCAAGCATCTCCATATATCTTTCAAAGGCCACGCATGACAGGTACAACAGAGATACTCAGAAGCATTATGGGGATTTGAATGACTCAAAGATTAGAGTTTATAAAGAAAGCTTTCAGTCTATGTTTATCATTTTTGATTTTTACCATGTTCTTCTATCCAGGTGTGAGTACTCAGATCTATGAGGCCTTCAGGTGAATCAAAAATTGGAAACCAGTTCTCAGTGAGATTTAGAGATGTCAAGAGTGGAGTTCCCCCAAAGAGGGTCATTGTAGACCTCAGCACTCACATGTCAGGGGTGGGTCAGGCCTGTAGAATTTCCTGGTAGCCCCACAATGGCAGATGAATGATAAACCCACAGGCGGTCCGCATCTTTGTAAAGCAAGCTCTGACCAAGTGTGTTCCATAGGGTCAGCCCAACCCAGGTGGCACTGAGGCTGAGGCACAGTGTTTTTTAATTCACAGAGAAGCTTGTGAACATCCCCCCGGGGTCCAGCCCGGCCCTCTGCTCAGTGCACTATGTGCGCTGCTGCAGAAGGCAGCCACCCAGAGAGCTGGGAAGAGCAGCGCCTCGGCCAGCTCGCTTCCGTCTCTGAGCAGGTGAGGGAGCTGCTCCTTCAGGGCTGGTGAGATGGGCGGCGGGGGGCGGGGGGGGGGGTGGGCACAGAGAGGAAGAGCAGTTGGGACTGGGAAGGGGGAATGAGGGGATGGGGCTTCCTTTAAAACTCATCTTGTCAGGTTTGGGGAGAAAAAGGCTGACACATATAGTGGTGAAAAAAAAAATCAAGGGAGACACGCAATGTGAGGAGGAAAATAGTGAAGAGAGACTTTGAGCCCAAGGAGGATGCAGAGATGCACCTCCTGTAGCAGCTCACGAGCTACGTGGCAAAAAAGTACAAGCAGGATACCGAGGGCACGGGACTGGGACGCTGAGAAAGCATCCTAGCACTCACCTCCTCCAGGAGTTAGAAGAGAACAAGGTACCAATGACGAGCTTTGGTCCTGCTGATGGCTGAGGGAGCCCTCGTCTGCCCCACTCCCACAGGATCCCAAAGGCAAGGCTGACTCTTCCTTACCCTTGAACCCATCTTCTCTCCTCCTTCTATTTCTGGGTACATAGCATATTCAATATATATTTGCTTTAAATATAGATATTCTCTGTCAAGAGTACAATCCAGGAACATAAAACATTGATCTGGGAATTATTGAGGCAGCCCCCATAAATGCCAGTAATAATTTAAGGTCAAGTTAAACACAGAAGACCAAGCTACTGGAACTTCCATCTGAACTCTCTGGAGAAGGAAAATTTCAGGGAAAGCCCAAAGCATTTTTATATTGAGATCCTATATTTGCTAAAGCTGCCATCTGCGACCAAACCCCCTTGGTCAGAGAGTTACAGAGATAGTTTGGGAAATATCCATGGTGGTTGTACCAAAGCCTTTGGTGAGAAATCGAAAAGTGCTAAGTTTAGAGCCAATGGGGTTTCTTATAAGAAGTGTTGGGAGGTGGGTCTGTGACAAAAGGCTTCAATTCTCTCTCTGTCTCTCTCCTTCTCTCTTGTTCTCCCTGCTTTTCTGTTCCCTTCTCTCTTTTGTATCTTCCACTTTGTCCAACAGTACATTTCATCTACCTACATCTCTTCCCCCAATTCTTGCATCTAAACATTTCCAAATCTATAAAAGCTGAGAAATGCAAATTATTGAAAGCACCATCCTGCAGGAAGAAGCGTGAACTTAATTTTTAGTAAAAGGATAGTTGAGGGTTTGACGTTCAACAGTTCAAACAAGAATCATGGGGATCTTATTTCCTAGCCTGTTGCTCAGGCTGCAGCAAAGGAAGAATTAAGGAGGGAAAAGCATTGCTCAAAGTCACATGAAATCACCACCTTCCTTCCACTCTATTGAACAGTCTACTTGGTCCGAGGCTACCAAGGGGCTGATTCTAGGCACTGAGCCAAATCCAGTCAATTAAGAGAAGTCGGGGAGTGTTTAAGATCTAGTAACACCATCTATCATTAGAATTGAAGTGTTCAACAGAGGATAGCCTGGGGGCTCATCGCAAATTTTTCTTGACGTTGAAAAAATTGGCTTAAGGGAATTTAAAAAAAGTTCCAAAGGTTCCTGATTGGAATTTTCACATGTACCTTGCAGCTTGATTACAGCTAGAAAGAAAGATCTCAAATAAATGCATGTTTTTCAGCTGTCCAGCACAGCAATGAAGAATAAACTGTCAGAGGACTCCTTAGAGGGGCAGAGAATTGGGAGATGGGTTCAAAGAGATGGTGATCCACAGAAAGATCGCGCCTGAAACGGCTAAGAACGATTATGAGTCCATTATTTTCAGTTTGAAGTTGCGCCTACTTACATCTCTGACCCTTTTTACTAAAGAAATATTGGGAAACCACTAGTACATGTCCTGTGCTTTGATGCCATGTGACATCCCAGTATAATCTTACCAAAGTGAGATGATCTCTCTTAACCTCCATCGCTGTCAGTAGGAAAGAGATACATTGTGTCAAAGTACAGGGCGATCTTCCAATGCAGCTCCAAAGTATACATGTAAATAAGTTAATTTAACTCGGGTTCCAGGAAAGAAAAATCTATGAAGCTTCTGAGCAAATACTTGAACAAGTTGTAATAATAGTAAGAACATATTATCCATGGTACTGAGGCAAAGGAGTTGTGGATAATGGCAATGCACTGATTAAAAAGGCAAACCCTATCTCGGTTCCTGCCTGTACTGCTAGACCTGTGCACGGCTGGGGAGAAGAGGGGAGGTGGCGGGAACTGATGGGGAAGCCTAGTCTCAGGTATGGGAGGCAAATCTGAAAACTTGATTTGGCCTCCTCTGCCTCCTTTTTCCTCAGGTCATCACTCAGCATGGCCCTCCCTTCTACTCTGAGAAGACCAGCCTGGTCACTGCCTGCCATATCTCAGGGGTATCTCAAAGATCTTTGCCCACCTCCTTTCCTCACATCACATACCCAGGAGAGGACTTTTGATAAGGTAAGGCTAGGAGGATCCAAGGACTTTATTAGTGGTGCTTCTAAATGCATGCTCTGTTATCTACTGGAATTCATTCATTCATTTGGTCTCTCGCTCTCTCTCTTATTCTCTCCCTCCCCCTCATATACACCTGGGGTTTAAAGGCAAGCTTGAGGCTGTATCCTGCTGAGAAGACTTAGGATGAGTGACTGAGAAGCTTTCACTATTTCACCCTCTAAGGAGAAAACGTTCTCCCCTCCATGCCACTTCCGTTCTTGCTCTGCCTGTGTGCACTGACCAGTGCTGAGATGCTTGGGATCAGGATCCGGATGTGGTCTAGTGTGGGGACATTGGTGTCTGTGTGTAACAGGACAGAGAGAAGCAGCTCCCTGTCATCACCCCGAACACATCAGGAGCCTATGTGAGGGTTTGGGCAAAAGGCCTGTGGTCAGAAAGCAAGTAACTGAATGTAGCTCAGATGCTTTGCTCATTTCCTCCTGGGATCTAGTGTGGAAATGGGTGGCTGGCCTTGCCGTGCCTTAGATATTTTCTCTGAGACATGACAAACACATCTTGTGCTCAAATCCTCCTCTGGACATTGACTTCTGCTGTCCTCCAAGGTTCGAAGGCTCCACCCGACTCCCAGCCCACTTTCACCATCCCAATAGTGCAGTGTTACATTACAACCACGAGTCCCGATATTACAATGACAGGAGACTCTGCTCCCAGCCTCCCCTTCCATCCACTCTAGTCTCGAGTCTTCTCTCTTCTCTGAATTACTGTAGCATCTCTTTACCTACTGTTTAGGATGGGGATTACTAGATCTCGCCTTGGGTGTGTTTGTGCCTCTGGCTGTTTCAGGTCTGTAAATTGTATTATTCCTACTGGACTATAGGTTTCCCTAGGGAAGTGAGCTCGACTGTATCTATCTCCTCCCAGTGCCCAGCCCAGGGCCCTGTACACAGAAAGCACTGCTATCATATCTCAACTGGGAAATTAGAAAGTACATGAGATGACTGTCATCTCCCTTCTCCAGTGGAGCGAGACCCCAAGTAAACAAGGGATACTGTCTGTGCAATAAGCAATCCCAGATGAAGACTCTTCAGAAGCCAAAGCAGCGGTTGGAGGTGTCTGTCCTGCCGTGGGAGGGTGGGACTTCCCAGAGGGTGAGTCCTGGGCTGCAGCTATACTCGCTGACCTTTCCAGGGAAAGAAGAGTAGAGCTGGGCTGGGTCACCTGAAAACTCAAGTCTTTGGACCCCATTGGGGGTGGGGGGGGGTTGCTCAACTTTTAAAGAGGTACTGTTTCCAAACGATGGACTATTAAAAAGTTAGTGCTTCAAGCTAACGAAACCCAGACCTCAGTTCTGCTGCAGAAACCTCCCTCAGGACTGAATTGTTTTGCTATGGCCGCCATAACGAGGTACCCTGGAATGGGTGGCTTAAACCACAGAAATTTATTTCCTCACAGCTCTGGAGGCTAGAAGTCCAAGATCAAGGTGTTGGAAGGGTTGATTTCATCCCAAGGCCTCTCTCCTTGGCTTGTAGATGGCAGTCTTTTTTTTTTTTATACAGCAGGTTCTTATTAGTTATCCATTTTATACATATTAGTGTATACATGTCAATCCCAGTCTCCCAATTCATTCCACCCCCCTCCCCACCGCATTCCCCCCTTGGTGTCCATACGTTTGTTCTCTACATCTGTGTCTCAATTTCTCCCCTGCAAACTGGTTCATCTGTACCATTTTTCTAGATTCCACATATATGGGTTAATATACGATATTTGTTTTTCTCTTTCTGACTTACTTCACTCTGTATGACAGTCTCTAGATCCATCCATGTCTCTACAAAAGACACAATTTTGTTCCTTTTTATGGCTGAGTAATATTCCATTGTATATATGTACCACATCTTCTTTATGCATTTGTCTGTTGATGGGCACTTAGGTTGCTGCCATGACCTGGCTATTGTAAATAGTGCTGCAATGAACATTGGGGTACAACTGTCTTTTTGAATTATGGTTTTTTCAGGGTATATACCCAGTAGTGGGATTGCTGGGTCATATGGTAATTCCATTTTTAGTTTTTTAAGGAACCTCCATACTGTTCTCCATAGTGGCTGTATCAATTTACATTCCCATCAACAGTGCAAGAGGGTTCCCTTGTCTCCACACCGTCTCCAGCATTTGTTGTTTGTAGATTTGCTGATGATGCCCATTCTAACTGGTGTGAGGTGATATCTCATTGTAGTTTTGATTTGCATTTCTCTAATAATTAGTGATGTTGAGCAGCTTTTCATGTGCTTCTTGGCCACCTGTATATCTTCTTTGGAGAAATGTCTCTTTAGGTCTTCTGCCCATTTTTTGATTGGGTTGTTTGTTTTTTTAATATTGAGCTGCATGTGATGTTTATATATTTTGGAGATTAATCCTTTGTCCATTGATTTGTTTGCAAATATCTTCTCCCATTCTGAGGGTTGTCTTTTCGTCTTGTTTGTAGTTTCCTTTGCTTTTCAAAAGCTTTTAAGTTTCATTAGGTCCCATTTGTTTATTTTTGTTTTTATTTCCATTACTCTAAGAGGTGGGTCAAAAAAGATCTTGCTGTGATTTATGTCAAAGAGTGTTATTCCTATGTTTTCCTCTAAGAGTTTTATAGTGTCTGGTCTTACATTTAGGTCTCGAATCCATTTTGAGTTTATTTTTGTGTATGGTGTTAGGGAGTGTTCTAATTTCATTCTTTTACATGTAGCTGACCAGTTTTCCCAGCACCACTTATTGAAGAGACTGTCTTTTCTCCATTGTATATCCTTACCTCCTTTGTCATAGATTAGTTGACCATAGGTGTGTGGGTTTATCTTGGGGCTTTCTATCCTGTTCCATTGATCTATGTTTCTGTTTTTGTACCAGTACCATATTGTCTTGATTACTGTAGCTTTGTAGTATAGTCTGAAGTCAGAGAGTCTGATTCCTCCAGCTCCGTTTTTTTCCCTCAAGACTGCTTTGGCTATTTGGGGTCTTCTGTGTCTCCATACAAATTTTAAGATTTTTTGTTCTAGTTCTGTGAAAAATGTCATTGGTAATTTGATAGGGATTGCATTGAATCTGTAGATTGCTTTGGGTAGTATAGTCATTTTCACAATATTAATTCTTCCAGTCCAAGAACATGGTATATCTCTCCATCTGTTTGTATCGTAGATGGCAGTCTTGCTTCAGTGTCTTGACATGGTCTTCTCTCTGTGCATGTATATTTTTTATCTCCTCTTCCTATAAAGATCCCAGTCATATTGGATTAGGGTCTACCCATATGACCTCATTTTACCTTAATTACCTCTTTAAAGAGCCCTATCTCCAAATACAGATTCCGTGGTACTGGGGTTAGGACTTTAAGACAGGAATTTGTGGGGGACACAATTCAACCCAGGACAGTAACTTTGGTCAACATCGGATTTTACTGAATTGAATTTTATTCAATTCCTTCAACAAGTTGTATTGAGTACCTACTGAGTACCACTGTTCAGATGCTTGGGATATCACAGTGAACACACAGACATTCTGGTGCAGAGAAACAATAAGAAAAAATATGTGACATGTTGAATAATTGTACAGGCTATGGAGGAAGTGAAAGCAGGGTCTGGGCGTAAGGAGTGTCATCTAACCCATATCCCACCTCCAGGCAGGACTGAGTGTAAATCTCCCACAAGGGTGGATTCATTGAGGAGGGGCAGTAGCGTGCAGTGGGGAAGGATGAGACTAGACATCTTTCCTTTGTGAATATTAACTCTGCTTTTTCCACAGGCACAGACATGCTCTTCCCCTCCCTACCCTGGTCATATGTCTCACCAATACAAGCCCAAGGTCACAAGGGGCTCTGCAAGCACGGCTGTGGCTGGCTCTCAGCAAATGAGGGCCACTGATGGAGAAGCAATCTCAGGCTCTCACCCCACAGCCTGGGAGCCAGGAGCACAATCACCCTTGTGGATGAAAACAGTCTGTTAATCTATTACTAAGGAGAGCTGACATCCATTGCAGGCTATGTGCCAGGCACTGTGCTGTGTGCCTGGTCTTATTCATCCTCCCCAAAGCCCAAGGAGAAGTATTCATTTTCACATTTACAGATTAAGAAACTGAGGTGAGGCTCAGAGAGGTTATGGAACTTGCCCCAAATCCATCTGATGCATCATAAGAGTTTTAGCCTCTCTTAGCCACTGGGCTGAGCTGTCTAGGGAAGAGTAAGTCACTGTTAGAGCTGGAGCTGATTTTCATTGGCTTCCTAATACTTTTATCCTCAATTAAAGCTACTGGCATAGCATCTTACCAAAGGACTAATAAATCTTATTTCCAATAAGTGACTGCCAACATTAAAGCGTGCAACATTTTTCAACATAAATTTTCCCAACAATGATAACTCATTACTTTGATACAAGGCATGAACGACTGCAGTCTGTCCACAGTGATGAGGAAAACTCTGGGCATGAGCCCAGCAACACGGTCTTTGACAGCAGCGTGAAATATTTCACACCAGTTTCCAGGAAGTGTCACTGGCTCTCCCGATGACAGTGAAGTCTTCTTGAGGGTGTCTGTTGCGAGGAGCCTTAACACATATTCTTTCTGGTGCTTTGAGGCCAGCAAAGCAGCATGTGGGCCAGGTGGCTAAAAAGAAGTCCTTTTTTACAGTGTTTGCTTTCCCAAAGGCATCCTGGGCTCTCTCAATGTCAGTGTTTTGAGGTCTGGCCTTGCCGCTGTGGGTAATGCTTCAGCCACAGAAATCCAGAGCCCCCTTCCCTTTTGTCTCAAAGTAAATCTTTGCCTTGGGGATAATGCCCTCTTTTGCTAAGTGTGATGACAAGTTTAGCTAAAAATCCAATGTTGGTGGAAAACTCTGTTTATCAGAGAGGTTGAATATGTTTCATATGGTTTTTAGTCTTTTGGCTGCCACATTTATGGGTTGCCAGTTCATATCTTTGCCCATTTTTCTACCTTTTTTGGGTCTTTTCCTTACTTATTTTGAAGAGTTCTTAAGATATTCTGAAAAAGAATCCTTTGCTAACTGCATGCTGGCAAATATCTTTTCCCAGTTTGTGACACATCTTTTTACTTTACTGTATAAAAATTTTAACTTTAAACTTGAATTTCTCCATTTTTCTCTTTTATGATATGCGCTTTTGGTGTCTGAAACATTATTTACAGACTCGACTCCACATCTTGTACTCCACCAACAAACATTATCCATCTATAGTTTTTCTAAAAGTTTTGTTCGAGATTTCATAATTGCTGTTTAAAACATATTTTTCAAAAGGCAAATGGCATTCACTGTCATAATAAGGAGGTATCTGCCTTTGGAGCATATGACTATGGTCCTTAAGAATGAGATTTCTCTCTCCTGCTGGCGGTGCTGGCGTTGAGTTGTCGAACATGTCCATGATTCTGGAGTCCATCTAGGTCTCACTTGTGGGGCAGCCTGCCTCTTTCTCCCATTGCTCTACTGAGTAATTAAAATCCCAGTTGGTTAAGCATCTAAGGATATTAAAATTTTTTCCATCATATTCCTCTCTGTGGTGATTTGGCATAACCTATATCTGTATCTGTCTCTTGATCTGTCTTCCTATCTACCGTGTGAGATTGGCACACCTTATGTGTGTGTCTTGGTAACTGATATTTTTCTACCTATGTCTATTGTGGAACAATATTAAAATTAGTGTAAGTTTTCAGAACACTGAAGTTAACCCATAAGGGACACCCTAGCCCTATAGCATGAAATGATAGAATATTAGAGTAAGCCAGGTTGTGATGTGCTCCCAACAAGCCCAGGGGCTGCATTCAAGTTCTTTCCTGCTCTCAGCAGGGCTCTAGGGGGCTTTAATCTTATGGCTCCATCATCTCAACATGAGGCCTCCTCAGTCACTGGGCAGGTGTGGGAACAGCTGGAGAACTGTTCTGGCTCTTCTATACTCTGGCCTGGAAGTGGGGCGCGTCACTCCCACCCACAGCTCATTGGCCAAGCCCTGTCATGGGACCCCACGTATCTGCAGGGGGGCTGGGGAATGTGAAGGGGCAGCTGGACTATTTGGTAAGCATCAGAGGGGCCCAGCATGAGATGAATAGACCATCCACCAAATGTGCACCTATGTGATTGAGAATTAACCATCGCTGGGATTTTGACTCCTGCTATATACTCACAGGTGAGGACGCTTTGCATGCAAATACTAACTAGGAACATGTGCCTTCTGAGATGGGAGAATGGGGAGATGGCAAGAACACACAAGTCATCAGAGGTACAGGAGAGAAAGTATTCAATCTCAGCTCTGGCTTTGACCATGCGGATTCCAATTTGTAGGTGGGAGGGTGTCAATATTGAGAAGTAAAGCAAAGCAAGACAATGAGAGGACTTCCAAGAATTTTAAGGTAAATACGAAATGTTTCAAGTGTGAATGGAAGTCAAGGTCTATGAAGGAACTATTTGCTGAGAAGCCACAAGAATGATTTATTGACAGGAAGATATTGCTGGCAAGATTGAAGTAGTTCTTTGTCAGGGGAAACTCACAAAAGAAAAGGAAGGGATCAGGGAAGAAATACATGTGCCTTTTCCAAACCACAAAGACATAAGAAAGAAAATGAAAAGAGATTTTCCAGTCCCCCACGTCTTTATGCATTCTGCAAAAACTATTGTTAAGTTGGTATTTAGGACGAAAAAAGGTGAAAACAAACCACTGGTGATTTTCAGAAAAAAAAAAAAAAAAGTTGTAGGGAGAAAGGGAAAAAGTTCCCAGTGACAGAAAGTAAGGGGAGGAGAGCAATCATTGTTTTCCAAAGGCAGGAGATAAAACGTGTAGCTGAGAAGTGCGCCTGACCTTCCGGCGATGCACGTATCAGACTCAGGAGCGCAGAGACAAAGGGAGGAGAGTCACAGGGGAGAAGCAGCCAGAAAGCAGTGGCTGGATGCAAAGTGGAAGCCACTGTGGGCGGCTAAGGAGATAATAGAGGGAAGTGGAGAGCCGAAGAGTAAAGCAGAGTGATAAGCGACACGCGGTGAAGAGAGGAAAAAACCAGGGGAAAGGGTGAGATTAATCCCCCGTAAAGAAGTCTTTGGCCAAGAGTTCCGGGAGGAGATTATCTGAGGGACCAGAGTCTTTGGGGAGCCTTGCGACTCCAAATTTGTGAACAAAATGCAGTGCTGGTATCAAACACATCGTCCCAGACTAGGCTGATCATAAAGCAGTCGCCATTTATTGTGTCCTTTCTAAGTGTCAAGTGCAGCCCTGGCTGCATTAAGTGCACATCTCACTGGGCTCGCGGTGATAAAGGAGTCATAACAAACAGTAAATAAGAGCTCATATTTAGAGTGTTTGCTGTGTGCCGGGCCCTGTTCTAAAAGCCTGACGTTCATGCCAGCCCTGCTTCGCCTTTCTGAGCCTCTGTTTCTTCATCTATAAATCGGAGCCTGAGCGGACCCACTGGCAGGGCTCTCAGAGGTAAAGTGAGGCAAGGGCTAGTGTCACCATTTGCAGGCAGGTCCGCATACTCCTGTTGGCTTTGTTGGAATGAGCTCCATGCTTGGGAAGAAAGAAAGGGCAGAGAACTTGGGAGATGGGGGTGGAGAGAGGGGTGATGGCAACTAGGGCTTCTGCCACCCGATTCTAGCTGAGTCACTTCTCTGCCCTCTTACTTGTCCATATAGGTCACATCTCAGTTGGGCCTAAGAAACAGAGACGCAGTGAAATTCCAGGGCTGGCTGATACTCACACAAACAGAACTAGAACGAGAACTAGGGGTTTCCTGATTCCTCGGGGAGTGAGGGGCTTTGTGGATCACGCTGAACCACAGGGCAGGGTGAACACATTTTAAACAGAGGGCAGAGGTCAGTACAGAGCACGGAGAGGTCAGCAAATATGCCCAGGAGTGCTTAGTGACAGGTGAAAGTTTAAAAGACAGCGGTTGAGTTTCCATAGTAGCAAAGGAACAGTTCAGTGCTGCAGGTCCCGGAACCTGCAGTGTTTTCTCATTGACCTGCTGTGGCACTGAGGCACCAGGGGAGGGTCAGCCTGACTCTGGACTTCTCCAGAAGTGAGCATGTTACCCCTCATCCCTTCCACCATCCACAGTCTTACATCTGAGGGTTTGAAATCTTGCAGTATTTCCCTCTGATAACCCAGAACAAGCTTCTTTAACTTTCGTCTGACTCCCTTGGTCTCCTGGGGTCAATGACTCCATCTGCTTACTTCCCTGTTACACCCCCATTTGTGGCTGTGACGGTCTTTTGTAATAAAGGATCAAGAACTGTACCTGTGCTTCCAAATGTGGCATCGTTTATCGTGTCCTAATGCAAAAATAGCTTCCTTGGACTTAAACTGGTCAAGATTCTCTTGTCATGTTTTTTGTAGCCATCAAAGAAGCAGGAGGAGGGAAAGCTTCCTGGAAGCCTGTTTGTCTGAAAATCAGTCAGTTCATAGAAACCTCAAACCAAGAGAGACAGGAGCAGATTATGAAGTGCAAGCTCCTGCCTCCAGGCAATGACTCCTTTATGCGAAGCCTGCCAAGGACCCATTCCCTCCAGGGTCAGTCATTGGGATTAAGCCTCACATGTAGTCTTAGAACTTTCTCTCACCCCACTGCTGCCTAAAGTTTCCAATGCTTGTTGGGGAGTATGGAAAGTGGACCCCTCCTTCTTCCACTCGTGAGATGTGAGATAATACAGACTTTCTGGAGAGCAAAAATCCTTAACACATGTGTATAGTTTTTAAACCAGCATTTCCATGTCTTGAAAAATATCCTAAGGAAATAATCAGATCATTGCACAAAGATGAATGGGCAAGAATGTTCAGTAGAACATCATTTATTGGAAACAACCTGAAATGTCCAACAGTAGCAACTGATTAAATAAATCATGAGGTGTCAACAGTGGATTATGTACATACTTATCTTAAATGATATATGTATATAATTATATGTATTAATTACGTGGCAAGATGTCTTGATATACAATGAAAAAAAGTGAGTTACAAAACAGTATCTAGGGTACAATCCTGTGTTTATATACACATGCCTGGAAAAAGTTTGAAACAATAAATAAGGTGTCAATACTGATTGTCTTATGGGGGTGGGAAGGTGTGATATAATTTTTCTTTCTCTTTCATTTTTTCTATAATGAATAGGATTTTTAAAACTAAGCAAATAAATACATTTAAAAAACAAATCTCACTCTTTAGAATTATCCATGTTTCTTCTCCCAAATCAAGGTGGTACCGTTTTCTGAGCTATCCCTGATGAGGGAGAAGGGGACAATATTTCCCCTCAATTATTAATTTCACTTTATTCAGATTGCAGTGAATCCAAGTGTGGTTTTGAAGAGGAAAAGGCATCACAAAGATTCAGCCTGGATGGCGTGTATATATGAGTTTATGTGTGTGTGTGTGTGTGTGTGTGTGTGTGTAAGCCTAAAATAGGAAGGGTTAACCTCTTTGCTTTTTTAATAAATGTTGATTATCATTGATTATTGTTCCTAGTCTAAGCACTTCAAGGCAGGCAATAACTTTTTATTCCCAGATCCTAGCCCAGTACCTGACACATAGTAAGTGCTTAATACATATGTGACATGTGTATGATTTTTGGGCGAAAGTATTTGTAGTACCTTTTGGCAAAGCAATGCCAAAAATCAGGGTTCCATGGCTCTGTAGGTCAATAGCATGGTGCAGATAGGGGAGTAATGGATATGATGAATCAAGCTGACTTGGGTTCAAATGCTGGATCTGCCACATACAAGCAATTTGGTCCTCTATTTTCTCTTCCGTAATATGGGAATGATAATCTTATTGATCTTGTAAGATTACTGTAAGGATGAGAATTTGAAATTTCCCTTCCTTCAAACCCCTTCTTGTGGATTTCACCTTACAGCCTTTGAAAACTATTTAGCTACTGACCAATGTTAAAATCCATCCATGGAAGCCATTCTGTATAACTCAAGATTCAAGTAACTTTCTCTAGAATAAAAACACAGCAACATCTAAAGCTCTATTTGAGAGTGCTTACTCCCAGCTTTCACTGAGGTTATGGAAAGAAACTGTGTTTAGTAAGAATTGGTGGATTATTAAGTAGCCTTATCTCAGTCCAGTATCTCTCTGTAAATAAGTCAAGGCTCAGAGCAACCCTGTTCAAGTGCTGGAAATGTCTGAGGCCTTAAAATAGCAAAGTGCTTTGAAGAAACCCATCTTCCTAATGGAAAAAAAAAAGAACACACGAGAAAAATGACCATCAGTTATTTATATATAGCCCAGGCTTCAGCATGTGACAAAAGTGATCGTTGCTGACCTACAGTTGTCTTCAGAAATTAGCTTTGTGCACCATCTTCAAGGAGGCTGGAGATGAAAAAAGGAGCTGGTCAGATGACCACAGCCCATGGCTGAATTCTCCTGCATGAACTAGCTTCCTTAGATATCACGTACACTTGGTCTCCACTGATACTATTTAAGTCAAGTTTAGCAAGTTATCAGAACGACCACATAGAAGAGGCTGGCAATGGGGTATATAGAAAAATGGCTCGTATTCTCTTCTTTGCTTTTATTAATATGTTACAAGGCCAAAAATAAATAAAATAAAATAAAATAAAATATTCCATGCATTTACTCAGTCAGTGGAACACAGAGCAGGTTGACTCATGAGATTTTTCACTGTGTGAATGTGTGTGCTTGTGTGCCTTCTCCCTTACTGAGTGACATATCTCATGCAGCTGTGTAAAGACACCCGCTCCTCCCCTCCCCCGGATATATGCAAAAAAAGGTCCTCTGTAGCATATTGTGAAAAGAAGTGGGTGGCCAGGCCCACTGATGAATATACTGGAGTATTCACCTTAAGTCATAAGTACATCTATTAGTTTGCAAAGTAAATGCTTACTATTAGAGCTTTAGAGCTACGTTGCCCTGCACCTTGGCGATGGCAGCACCAACGTCATGGTTTTGAAGCTATCTCATTCCTACTGCCTGTGGCGCTGGCTGCCCCGGAATTGAGAAGTCAGATGAGTTCTTCTGTGAAAGAACTCTGTCTCTCTTCATGCCTTCCCGGGAGGATGTTTCCCTGATCCTCTCCAACTGGAAACAGCCTTGAGTTGCTGGCATCCCTGATCCTAAGCTCAGAGTATCCAGGGCAGCTTCTGATTCTATATGCGAATCTGGGACCAAGTCAGTTGCCTGGGGATGTTCATTCTTAGGGATATGGTGACAAGGTGCTAGGAAGGGGCCCCAAAGACACCCATGTGCTCCTGCTTCCACAGGTGGGCGCATTAGACTTATGTGCTGCCCTGGTTCTATTTCCCTCACTAAGTTGTAAAATAGATAATCACACTGAGATGGGGGTCAGGCCAGTCAAACAAAGGAACTCTGAGGTTGGCCTGCAATGTGAAAACTGTCAATTATCCTATTTTATGTCCTCCCTACATTTCTCGTAGCCGGGTCCTCATTTCCATTAGACCAATTTGGTACAATGCTGCATGTTCTAATCCTTTTACCATCTTATCTGAACAAGAGAAATGAGTGCAAATGAACGGGGAAGAGGCCAGGGAGGGAGGGAAGGAAGAAAAAGACAGAAAGGAAGGAAGAGAATCGTTTTGAAGGGTGATTTTTCGCTCCCGACTTGACAATTTGTTAAAAGCCAATGTAACATCCTAATGAAAGCTGGTCGCTGCTATATAAGGAGGGTGATTCTAAGTCAGGAGTGACCTGTTTTTAAAACCTTGATTCTCTGATTTTGAGAATCTTAGTCTAGAAACAAGGAGGTCCTCCCAGATTCTGTGTAGTTTCTCTGTGGAACATGGAGCATGGTTAAGGAGGCCTCGGGCGTGGAGAAACGCGACCCCACCTGGCCTGGCTGGGCCACCTTCTTAGGAAGTGAGGACCGCATATCACAATAGGTGAAGTGAAGAAATTAACCCTTTCCTGTGTAAGCTATCACAGGCATAGTGAAATATTTGAAAACACCTCATATTCATCTTCTATGGCTGCAGAACAAATGACGACAAACTTAGCAGCTTGAAACAATGCACATTACCTTATCCCTGTTTTCATGGGTCAGGAGTCCAGGCATAACTTAACTGGGTCCTCTGGTCAGGGTCTCACAAGGCTGCAGTTAAGGCTTCAGCCAGGCTGTGTTCTCATCTGGAGGCTCCACTGGAGAAGAATCTGTTTCCAAGCCTGTCAGGTTGTTGGCAGATTTTCCTTTCTTTCCTTCTTGTGTGACCAAGAGCTCTTACTTTTTGCTGGCTCTGGGCTGGAGGCCACCCACAGGTCCTTGACACGTAGGCTTCTCCAACTTGACTGCTTACTTCCTCAAGCCTGCGAGAAGAGTTCCAGCTCCAGACTGCTAACATGGAGTGGTATCTACCACCTTTGTGTATTCTATTGGCTAGAAGGAAGTCCTGGGTCCCACCCACAGTAAAAGGGAGGGGATCACACAAATGTGTGAGCACCAGGAACTGGGGTCACCTAGGGTTTGTCTGCCACACACCTGGAGTCTCTTCCCACTTCTCTCATCACTCTGACCTTATTGGAATTCTCTCCTAAACCAGCTGAATCCATATTCTCTAAGATCTTCAGTGGGGTCACTAGCCATCCCAGGTTGCCCAGGACTGTCCTAGTTTAGCACTGAAAGTCCTGAATTCTGGGCAACCCCTCAGTCTCAGGCAAACCAGGACACTCTAAGCAGATCTCAGGTCTTCTTTGGTTTCTCTTTTTTCCAGTATTAAGAGTGAGAGAGAAACCAAAATGGTATCATCCAGAGGTGGTCCTACCATTCTCCAAGCAGCCCTTGGAGACCCAGTGAGAGTTGAAGGAGGTGGCAAGGTGATGGTAAATGAGTGAGCTTCCAAGCCCTTCCCACTATTCTACTACTGAGCACACCAGCTCCCGATCTGCTCATACATGTTGGATTCTGTGTAATTTATTGTGTGAACATTTCCATGGCTGAATGTTGAGGCCTTAATGCTCTCGTCTCACGTAGGAATAATCCAGGATCCAGTCTCTTGACTTGCGAGCCACACTTCTTCTACAACACCATGCAGGTGAGCTGAGCATTTCTTGGCCATCAGCTGGGTGCACGGCTCTGGACTTGGGGCTGGGGCAGTGAAGTAGAGTTTGGGTTTTTGTTGTTGTTGTTGTTGTTAGTTTGTTTGATTTTTCTATGAAAAAAGTAAATCCTACCTCACAAGGAGTTTTTAATCACATTGGCAAAGACCTAGGTTGGGACTAGAACATACTCAGATTGACAGCTTTATTTGAATTGACCAGTTACAAAGGAGTCAAAATGGTGAGTTCAGCTACCCAGAAACAGGTACATTTACCTTAGCGTTACCTTAGCATAATTTCAAAACAACATAAGTGTGAATCCCCAAGGTTGAATATGCAGCTTATGCCCATGACAGGGACTTTCCAGTCTTTTCAGCATAAAACACAAGCCAGTGCAAATTGGCCTACTGGAAACAGAGTTCAAAGGCACTGAGGGGGAGGCAAGGTTATGTAACTCCTGAAAAGTTCAAGGCAAGGTTAATGTGGGCAAGCAGAGTGGTGGTTTCAGACTACATTAGGGAAGGTGGTCCAGTTTACTAATCAGCACAGCTCTGCTTGCAGCAGCCAGCCTCTGTCCTATGAACCAATCAAACCAAGTAGCAAATTTATATCTACAGGCAAGAGAAAGGTCCAGGGCAATGACCTTCCTCCCCACCTGCCCAGCCAGCCAGATTTCTGTTATCTGACACCACGGTCTATGTTGGCTGATGAATAGATCTCATGTCTTGGAATGCAAGTCTGATTTGCTCTGGGCACCATTCATTAATCCCGAACTGAACTGGGGGTGTTCTAAATAGGGTGGTGGACATAACTCCTCCAGAGGTATGAAGCTATGACCTAGGTTTCTTGGTGGAAGAACTTTGCAATAGGGGCTAACACCCTGAAGTCCTAGACCTGTATGCAAAAAGCAGCCACACTGGTCAGAACGGCTCTGGAAACTTCGTTTTAAAAATATGTTCAAATGCAAAAGATATCAGGCAGCCAACTTTGTAGGTTGGCTGGTAGGGATGGAGGACTCTGCACTTTTATAAACAAGGAAGTGCCTCTTTGTAGCAATATTGACATTTCTTTTATCATCATTTCCCACTGAGTTTTCCAGAGCATGTTTCTAAATATCATGTAACGAGAGGTTCCTCAGACAAATGAGCATGGTAAATGCTGGTTTGAACAGAGTTCAATGGGATGAATTTATTGTAGGACTTCTCAGAGCTTAGTTTAATGTGGTACAACTCATTACTGACTCATAATTGGCATCACTGGCAGAGCTTTGTTTGTTTGTTTCTTGTGAAATTGTTTTTTTTTTAAAGTAACTTCTTATTTTGAAATTATTTAGGACTCATTAATATAGTGGATTTTAAAGTAAACAACAGGTGCAAACCCACATCAAATAGTACAGAGTTCCATATATTATTCATCCGGCTTCCCCCACTGAAAATATTTTACGTAAACATTGTATGTTGTCCAAACAATGTTAATAACGCAGATGCATACTTTATTTGAATTTCGTAAGTTTTACATACACTCTCTCCCTGTATATAGTTCTGTGTACATAATTCTGTGAAATTTTATCACATGTGTATATTTGAGTAACCAACACCACAATCAGGTTATAGAACTGTTCCATCGCCACAAAGAAACTCTCTCATATCCCTTAATAGATGCACTGTTACCCCAACCCTAATCTCTGTCAACCACAGATCTCTTCCACATCTCTATAATTTTGTCAGCTTGAGAATGTTATATAGATGGAGTCGCACAGCATGTAATGTTTCCAGATTGTCTTCTTTCACTTAGCATCATGACCTGGTGATCCATCCAAGTTGTCGCCTATATCAATAGTTTTTTTCCTTTTTATTGCTAAGTAGCTTTCCATTGTATAGATCTAACACAAATTGTTTATCTAGTTACCAGTTGGAGAATATCTGGGTTGTTTTCAGTTCTTTGGCTATTAACAGATAAAGCTCCTATGAAATTTGTATACATATTTTTTGTATGTGAACGAAAGTTTTCCTTTGTCTAGGATAAATGCTCAGAGGTCATATGGTATTCTGCAGAACTTTTAGAAACTCTAGGTGCCAGCTTCTCTCACAAGATGTTGAACTGATGATCACAGATGCATGTTCTCCATGAGGAGATCTCATTAAACACAGGTATAAACCCACATCAATAAAGACAGTGCAGAGGAGAAACAGAAACAGACGAGAGTTTTCCACAAGATGGCTTGTCGGAAGAGGGAGAGTGGATGTAGGGGTGACACTTGATGAAGCAGAGTTCAGGCAGCCCCTGGCTAGAGGACGTGCCATGAAGAAGGAGGTAACGAGCCTGTTAGAGACCAGAGAAGTTGGGCAGGGCGGAGGGAGCCTTGGTCTCATCCGAAGGCAACAGGTATCAATACTTCAGGGAACAAAAGAGAAATTTAAAAATGTGTAAATATATTCAGAAAAATTGGAGAATGTATTGCTTCTATACATGAGAAAAAGATGATACACAAAAGAAATGACCGAAGAACTCTTGGAATTTAAAAATATGATTGCTGAAATTTAAAAAAAAAAATAAAAAGTCTTTATAGAGAGCTCAAGAGATGAAGCTGGAAAAATGTCTCAGAAAAGCTTTTACAATAGAAAAATAAGATAAAATACAAGAGATATCAAGTATTAATTCAGGAGACCGACCATCTGATTACTGAAAGTTATCAAAATAGAGAACAGTAAAAACAAAAGTGAGAACTTATCAAAGAATTAATACTAGAGAATTTCCTAGATTCCTCAAATCAAGTGCCAGGCATAATGAGTGAGAAGAGTCTCAACTAAACACACGTGTGACACTTCAGAAGAGTAAGAATAAGGATCCTTAAACCTTTCAGAAAAAAATCAGAAATAAGAATCATATTGGTATCACAGCTCTTTTCAGAAACACTGGATGCTGAAGACAATAGATCAATGCCTTTAAAATTCAGAGGCAAATATTTTGAACCTAGATTTCTATACCTAGACAAATCTTTGGTGAAGCACTAGAAGTAGTCTTTTCAGATGTGCAAGGATTCACAGGTATGCCTCTCGTACTCTTTTATAGGATGTCTCTTAAGAATATATGCCAGTAAATAAAAGTGGCTAAACCAAGGAAGAGGAAAATATGGAACTCAAGAAAAAATGAATTGTGTCTGAAGACAAAAGCTATGAAGAGACCCAGGGAGCAACCCATCTAAGGTGGAGCAAAATGAGGAAACTGGAGATTAGTTTCTAGAAGTAATGGTAATTAGTAGACTAGAGATGATGATGGAGAGCTTGAAACTTGAGAAAATTATAAAGGTAAAATACAGAAAGGAAGGAATAATTAATTCAAAGTTGTCTCTAGGAATATTTTCTTTTGAGTATCACAGTGGTCATATCAAAGCAGGTGAGAAGGAAGTATAAACCCAACACAAACTGGCATTCCTGCTGTAACATCATAGAGGCATTCCTGAACTATTTCATGATCTACAAAATTGCACAATAAAAATAATAGGGCTTACAGGAAAAATAGGGTTTGGCTGGTGACTCAAAACTTGTAGAACTTTGTAACTAAAGCACTAACAAAAACAGTAATAATCCTAAGAAAAATATTAGCACAGTTAACTGTTTGCTGGCATTTGCAGCTAGAATCACAGTTAAGTTTCTCCATAAACACTGGAGTTCTGCTTCTCCTTGGGTATGTCAGTCCTTTAAGACATTCAGATCTAATAGAGACCAGGGTCATCAAGATTAAAATATACAATCTAGTGACAGCTTTCTTCATTAATCTGTTTTTTTTTGGGTTTTTTTTTTTTAAACACGGGCCGTATCTTTGCAGCTTCCTTCTATACTTAATATAGAAGCTACTAAACCCACCTCTTCTTCTTTTTTTAAATTGAAGTATAGTTGATTTACAATGTTGTGTTAGTTTCAGGTATACAGCAAAGTGATTCAGCTATATATATATATATATATATATAGGTATTTATGTAGGTATTTATGTATATATGTATATATATATATATATATATATATATTCTTTTTTAGATTCTTTTCCATTATAGGTTATTACAAGATATTGAATATAGTTCCCTGTGCTATACAGTAGGTCCTGTTGTTTATCTATTTTACATACAGTAGTGTGTACCTGTTAATCCCAAATTCCTAATTTATCCCTCACCGCCCCGCTTTCCCATTTGGTAACCGTACATTTGTTTCCTCTGTCTTTGAGTCTCTTTCTTAAACCCACCTCTTCTTGAATGGATGAAAGGCGCCACTCCAGAATGTTTGTTTTCTTAAGATCTTTATGTAATGTCAAGGGCTTCTCCCTAATTGTGAGAAAATTTGTACTTGATTGCTGCAAACATTAACGTTCTAGGGAGAAAAAAATCTTCCGTGAAGCAGTACAATTTCCGTGTCCTGACACTGTCCCCCAGGTACTAGTTGAACACATGGCAGAACAAACTGCTCCTGGCTCTGCAGGAGCAACACAGACCTGGGCATCATAGAGTAAATACTGTTTACTGATTTTCAACTCTTTGAAGCTATTGACAAGAGTGGTGGCCCGACTCTTTCCTTGCACTGTCTGCAAGGCCTTCCAAGTAAACATGCATCTTAGGTAAAAACCAGTATGTTGCACACAAAAGCAGCTTCAAAACGTGTCTTCTAGTTCCTGCTCCGAAACATTGCCTGCCACAGTTCTTTCGTATGTGGAAATTCTGAAGTGAATTGCATTATAGTCAGGCCCAGCTCTGCTCCCTGTTTGCTGTATGGCCTTTTCTCTTTGTTCCTTAGTCTGTTTATCTATAAAATGGGAATGGGGAAGGGGATGAATTGATCGACCTCTAATATGCCTTCCAGATCTGATATCCCAGGATTCTGTGTTCTCCAAAGGTGAGGAATGTTCTGGAACACCCCAGTTTCCATCAGGTGAGACAGCTTTTGAAAGCCAGGCAAGGATGAGGTGAGAGGCATGTCTTCTGACTGGTACTTCTTAAGCCCCAGGCTTTCCAGGAGACACTCTCTTTTTCCTTTCCAGATTTCTCTTTCTCGGGAAGGGAAGGTGAGAGCTGCTAGTCACAAAGGCACAGGAACAAACATGCAGTTCTTAACAAATCCTCAATTTCCCCCAGAAGTGCTCGGCTGCCTGGGGGGAACTGGCTCTCTGCTGACCCAGATAAGCAGACTGGGCTCTGTGATGTCCCTGTGAGGCACTTCAAGGTGCCTCTCTCCGCAGGACGTCGGGAGGCTGGGCGGCCCCATCCAAACACAAACACGCGGGCAGTAGTGTCCCTACCTAGACAGATGCGAACACAAAAGAGACTTTGCAGCTAATAAGATCCTCTGGTGTTTGTAGCTCTAAGCAGGTAAGGTCATTAGAACCGTTCTTTATAATGCATTTTTTTCCTTCCTCATTCTGATGGAGTAAAAATAGGCTGAAGAAACTGATTTTATTTCCCATTTAAGTTAGTTCAATGGAAGGTAGATTTTTTTGTGTGTGTGAGTGTGTGTGTGTGTGTGTGCAAGGGATGGGGGAGGCCTGGGGGAAGGAGAGTTTTGAGATGATACTATTGGGTCCCCTGGTTAAAGAAAAAAAATGTCGAGCTTGAAATGGTTTCCTCTGGGGGCTGTTTGTGGAATCAAAACGCCTCTCCGGTTTGCAGTTCTGAAACCCACTACTGTGACTAAAAAAAATCACTTTCAATTTAGAGGGGAAAAAGGCTGCAGCTCCCGGAGTCCCCACTCAGCTGAGGAAAATGCCCCCGGATGAAGTGAATGCCACAGATTTGGATTTCAAACACCAGCATTGATCTCAGCATCGATTGGGGTTGTGCTGCTGATCTCCTCTGAGCACCAAGCCCCGCCTTGTCCCCCCGGGGAAGGGGATTGATCGCAGGGTGTAGCTGTGAGGCCAGGATGGAAGAGGAAGGACAAAGGGAGCCAGTCCCATGATGAGGGAAGGACCCAATGTGCTCTTCCAATAAACTGAAATTCTGCAAATCAAAGTCTCACGCTTAGCAACTCCCATCCTCCTGTACTTTGTCAACACTTTTCTCCTGGGAAAGCTCACAGCTTTGAAGGATGCTCGGGTTAAATCTCTATTTACACCACCATCAGGAGAAGGGCAGGTGGATAAATGATTAATCCTCCTTCCCTCCTGTACCTGGGACCCTGTACCCACTAGGTTTCTTGGTCTGTGTAGACCCACTCTAGGACCTTACTCTGCCTACTTGCTTCCAGAGTGATAGGCTAATGAATTGTTAATTCATTCAACAAATATTGGATGTCTACTATATGCCAGGAGCTTAGGATGACTCAGTGAGCAAAATAGATAGATCTCTGCCCTCGCGAAGTTTCTATGCCAGTGTAGGAAGATGCATGATAAACAATAAACATAAGAAATAGCAAATTATCACATGTTCTAATGTGATGAATGCTATGGAAAAGGCACAGTAGAGCTGAGAAGGAGAAACTGGGAGCACAGAGTTGTGGGGGTGGGAACTTGGAGGGGGTGATTCTTGAACAAAGACCGTAGGGAGGGGAGGACCTCAGCTTTGCAGATATGCAGAGATAGAGCTTCCAGGCAAAAGGAACTGCTCAGTGCGATGGCCCTATGGTAGCAGAGCACTCGGGCTGTCTGAGGAACACCAAGGAGGTCAGAGTGACTAGATCAGGGTGTACGTGGGTGGCCGAGGGTGAGTAATGGATAAGGTCAGAAGAGTTCTGGACTTTCAACCCTATAGGGTGTTATTGGCCATTGTAAGGTCTTTGGCTTTCCTTCTGAGATAAACCAGGAGCCTTTAGAGAATCTTAAGCAGAGGAATGGCAAGATCTGACTTAGATTTGTTAAGGATAACTCTGGTTGCTGTGTGGAGAAGAAAAGGCAAGGGTATACGGCAGGGAGAAAGGATGAGGAGGAGAGAGATGATGGAGGCAGCAGAGGTGGAGGTGGTGAGAAGTGGTCTTTTCCAAATATAATTTCGAGATGAAACCAAGGAGATTTCCTAATAGATTGGTGGTAGCCTGAGGTTTGGGGCTTCAGCCCTGAAAGAGCTGAGTTCCTCACAACTCAGGTGGAAGGGAGGATTTTAAGGAGAAATCAGGAGTTTTGGGTTAGGCATGTTGAATCTGATATGTCTGTTATAGATGTCTGAAAGGAAATGTTGAGTACAAGTCTAAAGATGTTTCGGAGGGGGAATCTCTGAGCTTTAAATATCAATTTGGAAGTGGTTTGCGTACACACGGTATTTAAATGCCATGAGACTGGGTGTGACACCAAGAGAGTGAGGAAAGATAGAAAGAGAACCGGACCAGGGGCACTCTTGGGAACAGGCCCCTGGGACACTCCAACATTAAGAGACTGGGGAGAGGAGAAGACCAGAGAGAGAGGCTGGGAGAGAGCCACCTGTGAAATAGGAATGATTGGGGAGCTTGGAGCCAGGTAATGAAATGTATCGAACTCCACTGGTTCAAGTGCTCTAAGGAGGTCAATAAAGATGAGGACCAAGATGTTATTATTCTTTTTAGCAACATGAGGTCATTAGTGACCTGATTAAAAGCTGTTTTGGAGAAGTCATGGAGGCAAATGCTGAACTGGATCGGGTCTAAGAGAAAATGAGAGGAGAGGAATTACTAACGACAGAGAAAACTCACTTGCTCAAAAATCAACTCAAAACAGACTGAAAACTGAAATGTTAGACCTGAAACCATAAAACTCCTAGAAGAAAACGGGGGATGAGCTCCTTGATATATGTCTTGGCAATGATTTTTTTTTTTTTTTGGCTTTGACAACTAAAGCAAAAATAAACAAGTGAGACTACAAGCAACTAAAAATCTTCTGCACAGAAAAGGAAACCATCAACAAAATGAAAAGGCGACCTATGGAATGAGAGAAAATATTTGCAAATCACATATCTGGTCAGAGGTTAATATCCAAACTATATGAAGAACTCATGCAGCTTAATAGCAAAAAATCAAAGAATTCAATTTTTAAAAATGGTCAGAAGAACTGAATAGATGATATTTTTCCAAAGAGGACGTACATATGGCCAACAGGTACAGGAGACTCAGCCTCACTAATCATCAGAAAGAGGCAAACCAAAACCACAGTGAGAGATCACCTCACAACTGCTAGAATGGCTATCCTTTAAGAGACAAAAAAAAAAAGTGTTGGCAAGAATGTGAAGAAAAGAGAACTCTTGAGCACTGTTGGTGGGAATGAAAACTGGTACAGCCACTGTGGAAAACAGTATGCAGATTCCTCAAGAAATCAAAAATAGAACTACCATATGATCCAGGAATCCCACTTCTGGGTATATATCTGAAGGAAATGAAATCACTATCTCAAAGAGATATCTACATTCCCATGTTCATTGCAGCGTTATTTATAATAACCAAGACATGGAAACAACCTAAGTGTCCATCAATGGATGAGTGGATAAAGAAGTTGTGGCATATATATATATATATATATATATATATATATATATATATAATATACACATACACAATGGAATATTATTCAGTCATAAAAATGAAGGAAATTCTGCCACTTTCGACAACATTGATGGACCTTGAGGGCATTATGTCACTGCGAAATAAGTCAGACAGAAAAAGACAAATACTGTATACTCACTTATATGTGGAATCTAAGAAAACCAAACTCAGAAACAGAAAACAGATCGGTAGTTGCCAGAAGTGGAGGGTGAGGGATGGCAAAAATGTGTGGAGGTGGTAAAAAAGTACAGATTTCCAGTTATAAGATAAATAAATTCTGGGGATGTAATGAATAGCATGGTGACTATAGTTAACAATACTGTACTGCGTTATTTGAAAGTTTCTAAAAGAGTAGATCTTAAAAGTTCTCATCACAAGAAAAAATGTATGTGAGGTGATGGATATTAACTAAACTTACTGTGATCATCATTTCACAATATATACATATATCAAATCATTACGTTCTATACCTTAAACTAATACAATATTATATGTCAACTATATCTCAGTAAAACTGGGGGAAAGAAACTCCTTTGAAGGGTTTTGGGGGCAGAGGAGAGTAAAGCAATGAAAACAGCAACTAGCAGAAGAAATTGGGTCAAGGTACATTTTTGTTTGGCTTGATCTGGTTTGGTTTGGTTTAGTTTAATTTAGTTTCTTTCTTTTTTTTTTGGAATATTTAAAGACATTAGAGATTTGTGTGTGTGGGTTTGTGTGTGTGTGTACGTGTGATAATAACACAACATGAGATCTACCTTCTTGGATTTTTAGGTGTACAATGCAGTATTGTTATCTATAGGTACAATGTTGTACAGCAGATCTCTAGAACGAATTCATCTTGAATAATTGAAATTTTATGCCCCCTGATTAGCAACTCCCCCTACCCCAGCCCCTGGCAACCACCATTTTATTCTTTGTTTTTATGAATTTGACTATTTTTGATTCCTCATGTATAAGTGAAATCACTCAGTGTTTGTTCTTCTGTGGCTGGCTTATTTCCCTTAGCATAATGTCCTCCAGGTTCCTCCATGTTCTCACATACTGCAGGACTTCCTTCCTTTTTTAAGGCTGAATAATATTCCATTGTATGTGTAAACTGCATTTTTAAAATCCATTCACCTGTCACTGGACACAGGTTGTATCCACATCCTGGCTATTGTGAACAGTACTTCAAAGAACTTGGGAGTGGATTTGGTTTAGTTTTACCATGGGAAAAAGACAGCAATAATCAGTCAACTAGCTAATATATAGGATATTGCCATATATCAACACTGTGCTAGGTGCAGAAGGAGAAAGAGAAATATAAACTAAATCCTGTCCTTCAAGGATTTTAAAGCCAAGTTAGGGGTAAAAATAATTTTAAAAAGGTAATCAGGGAGCTATTGACATACCCGATGGAAAGGCTCATGAATGAGAGTGAGAGTGGGTGGTGTACAGACTGCTGGGAGTTCAGAACAAAGGGAGAATGGAAATAGCACTTGGTCAGATGCAGTGGAAGATATTTATTAACTATTAAGTGTCTAACGTTGTGCCTGGTACTATACTCATGTAGGAAAAGAAACAAATGCCTGTCTTCCTGGCTTTCCATGCCACCTCTATCACAGCACGAGGGTGCATGAGAGGCTCACATCAGGATCAGACCGCCTCACCGGCTCTGCCACATTCAGGTCTCTTCCAGGTTACCTGTGGGTAACTCTAAAATGGGGATAATAATTGCCGGAGATAAGGCAAGTGCTAGAAACATACTAAGCATTCAATCTATTAAATATTTTTTGAAATTGTATTGTTTGAATTATAGCCTTGACAACATCATATTAAAATGATGTTTATCTGGCTGACTGCCTTGCTAGTCTCTGAGCTCCTGGAAGACAAAGACGGAATGTCTCATAAACCAGAAGAAAGTCCTTATTAGATGCTAAGCCCTGTGCAAGGTGTTTGGGATACAAGCACGAACCCTCCAGAGGCTGATGGCTTAGCTGGGGGTTCAGACTCATAAATGAGCATCTGTAAGAGTGTTTGAGCTGCAGGGCAGCCATATGCATGGATGAGGCAGGAGAGCAAAGGAACCAATGGTCAATTCTACTTCCCTTAGGGCAGGGGGGAGACCCTTGAATTGAGATATGGAAGGTGAATAGGAGATTTCTGTGTCCAGAACCATGGAGAAGAGGGCTTGGTGATTGTGGGAAGCATGAACTCCAGGGAGAGGGAGGAGTCGCCAAAGGCAGGTGCCTCCAACCAGCAGGCATGTGCCCCTGGCCATGTGGTGGGTTGTCTCTCAGATCTTTACCCACCTGCCAGCTTTTCTGCAGGTTAGAAGTAGAGACAAATCAGAGTTGTGTGTGACCCTTCCTTCAATCCCTGCAATCAAAAAGGAGATGCAGGAGCCCCACGTACTCTGGGAGCACCACAAGCTCCCTCAGCCCCCATCTCCTGCTCACTTTGCACAACATTTCAATACAGTGTCTAGAGTGGCAGCTACTGGCAGCACCACTTTGAATGTCGTCATCGCTATTCAGGGGACAACTTCAGGAGAGGACTCTGCTGGTGTCCCCAGACTTGCTGGTGGAATCATAAGGGTGTTATGAGGAGGGCAAATTGTGATAAACTGAGGAGGTGAGTGATGCATCTGATGTTGGAGGACTGGATCGTGGGGGAAGATGACTGGGGACATCCCCAAGGTCACTATTTATTTGTTTACCTAACTTCAAAATTTTCTCTGGGAGCTGTATAGACAATGCTTGCTTTATCTTCCCAAACATGAAAATCTAGGAAGACACACGTCAAATGAAAATAGCTTTTTTAGTCAGTAAATATTTTTTAAAATTTGACAATCAGAGTGAGTTAAATTCAAGAGCCTTTTTCCTGATTTTGGTTTACTTTATTTGGGGGTTAGGGACAATTTACCAATAATTATTTTGTAGCAAACATCAGTCCTGATTGTAAGGAAGCATAGCATAGCATACACTTGGCATCCTTTCCAGCTACAAAGTAGCAATGTCTTATACATCCACATGTGAATCTTCTGCTTCATACAGGGGTCACTTTTCAAACTTTCATTTTACTGGAAGTCGGAGGGCAAATCTTTGCTTTCAGTTCTCTGTTGGCCCTCTCCTTCTCTCTGTTTGCTCATTTTCCTGATTGACATCTTTATCTCTCTTTGTTCTTGCTTGGCAAGGAGTCTACAGTTTAATACAAGCTGGAGGGGATGTTGAGAGGCTCTTACAGTCCAGGAGAGATGATGAAGGTCCAAGCCAGGGCACTGAGAATGGGAATGGATATATGGGCTGTAAGAAGGGATGTCCAGGGCGACAACTGAGCTGTTAAGTTGGAAGACTGGGTGGATGGTGAGACCTGTATCCAGTGCAGGAGGAGAAACAGCTCTCTTTTGAAACTGTTGGGTTGAAAGTACCTGGCTGAAGGACATGTAGGTGGAGATTTCATAGATAACTGCTTAGGCAAGTCTGGGGTTTGGGAGTGACAATGACAGATAGGGCCAAAGATGTGATTCCATCTGCACTTATACTCATGTATGACAGAGTTCCAACCCATTGCCCCCTGCCTCCTGCAAAGTTTCCCATGTCATATCAATAACCAAGGAAACATTTTAATTCTGATTTCAGTTTCTTAAATCCCACCTTTTGTCTTTTCTGCCAGAGACACTAATGACAAAACAACCTACTGCTGGTCATAAAAAGAACTGATAATGTGGAACTGGAGGAACTAAAGTACATGGAACTGGTACCCAATCCAAACTAAAGTACGTGGAGCTGGTACCCAATCCAAACTGCTGGGTAACATAGCCCCTCAGAGTAGCTCTGTTCTTCTAGTTGACCCTCTGGCAGAACTGGGTATCTTGAAGGTTTTGGAAGAAGTAGACAGATAACAATTTTAGCAACTTACCACATGATCGTGCATTTTCTACACAGACAATAGATTATCATAGTGCATCTGGCCCAAAGTGCTTTGGTGGTATAATGAGTGAACACCAGAATCGTTGGAGAGATGATAAAAGCATCCTGGCTGTCAGGGTGGGCTGGGAAGCACTAGAGTACATGCAAGAGCATGCTGGGTTGGTGGTGCAGTTGCCTGGAGCGGTGCTGCTCTGTGACCCAGTGGCTCCAACGTATTGGGAAGCTGGGAAGCTGCAAAGCTGGAAACCCCAGTGTCGCTGCCTTTCCTGAGCCAGAGCACGCCGGCAGCTGAGAAACCACACTTCTCTCATCTTTTCAGCCAAACCACGCTTTGGTCCATTCTGTCACTCCCACCTCCCAATTAGATACCCGGAGTCCCTCTGCCACCTGCCACTCAGCAAGACAAGTCCAGCTCCCCTGATGTGGGAGAGGGATGGAGCAGGCTGAGCTCTCTCAGCCTGGAAGAAGGTAACGGAGCAGATGAGCACCGCAGAGACGAGCAGAATTACCTGCCAGGAACAGAAAGAGAACCGCCTTCCGTTGGAGAGTTGAAGGGTTTATGAAGGGTCATCACTGATCATTGTCATCGTGGTTAGTAGTTTGGGGACACTTTATAAAAGCTATGGAGACTTTATATATGAAATAGGGTTTTAGATTCCCATCTGATGGAGTTGCTTTAAAGGCTAAATGAGAAAATGTGAGGAAGTCACACTATATGGTACCTGGTATTTAATAAATGCTTAATACGTGGTAGTAATTATCATCAATTGAGGTATAGAGAAGTGGTTAAGCTTACACGCCAGACCAGGGTTTGGATCCCAGCTTTACCCCTTACCAGCTACAAGACATAAGGTGCCTTATTTAACTTCCCAGAGCCACAGTTTGACTATCTCTAAAACTGGGTTACCAATAACTACCCCGGGGGTTATTGTGAGTCTTAAGATCAGATGAAGTAAGTAAAAGGCTTTATTTTGTAGTAGCATTAGTATTATTTATAGGGCTCTTTCCATGCCTCATACTTCCAGAGAAAATATTCTTTGATAGGGCCAAAAGCAGGTTCTGATTGGACAATACCCAGGTCTCTAACTTACAGTAAATCTAAGGTAGGTGTTAACCTACAGTGGGTTTGGCAAAACTTTTCTGTAAAGGGCCAGAGAGTAAATATTTTTTAGGCTTCGTGGGCCATACAGTCTGTGTCCCAACTCTTCAACTCTACAATTGTAGGTCCAAAAGCTGCCATAAACAATATGTTAAGCAAATGAGAGTAGCTGTGGCTGTGGTCCATAAAGACTTGATTTACAAAAACAAGCAGTGGGCCCAATTTATCCTGTGTTCAGGTTGCTGACTCCTGACTTAGACATACACATAGAGCTCACCTCACATGCAGGTGCTTGTTGATGTGGCAAAACTAAAGGAAAAGCAGGAAAGGACTTCATCTGCCCCGCCATCCCCCATGAGGTGCTGAATACTAGAAATTCCACTATTAGAAAGTCATTCCTTTGAATTAAACATTGGTCCATGGAGAAAGGAGAGATGCCTGCCAAAATGCAAACTGAAGGAATCATAGATGAAGATTAAACTCTAATCTGAATCGCAATATTATACACTTTTTGAACTGATTGGCCTTGACTTTGCTGGGAGGCTAAGCACCTGGAGGGAGGAGAACTAAAAATGGGTAGAGAGGGAAGGGAAAAGTGAACGGATTTGATTAGGACTTTTTCTTAAGTCTTCCAGATCAAGACAGATGCCTTCTGCATTCCATACCCACCTCCAAGCCAAAATTTCTTCATCACAAAGAGCAAACCAAAAGAGTAGATCCTTCATTGCCTACTTCTGAGACAGTGTGTGGCTGCTTTCAACAGTTCCTAAAGCCTGAATCCTCAGTTTCCAGTTTTACACCTCTTAGAAAAATAACTGAATCACTTTGCAGTACACCAGAAACTAACACAACATTTTAAATCAACTATACTGCAATTTAAAAGAAAAGGAAAAAAATAGATGTGCAAGGGGGCAGCTGTCTCTCTGCGCTCCAAGTTTGGTAGGAGGGACTTCTCTTCCCTTTCCAATCTCCCAATCCCACCTTACCCTCCAACCCCAGTAATAGCCCACTTCTTCCCCAAAATTGGGAGGAAGAATCAGAATTCAGGGAAGATCTGGGGGCAAAGACTATTTTGGTGTAAGGTCAGAATTATGTTGGGGCAAAATATGGATCTCATACGTGGATCCAGTGAGGGCTGCTGGCTATAGATTAATCCTTGCAGTATGGGGAAGAGCGGGTAGTGAAAACGTCCTCCGTCTGGGTGATTGCGTAGCAAAGGTATGTATTTGTGGAGATCACTTGAGCCAAGAAACTTTAATCTGTTTCACTTCCCCAAGGGCAGCTACAGACAAAATCCTGTGGATCCAGAATAAGAAGGCCATTCCCAGGGTCCCACTGGATTGTTCTACCCTCTGTCCCTCAGATGGTCCCACTTGCTTCCTATCACAGAACTGTTTCTCACCATGTTTCCCAATGTTACGTGCTCTCTGAGTACCCACATCTGCAGTCTCCTTTTACACTCACCTTTCCAGGACCACCTGGCCCCTTAGGGAGGCTTTTTCTCTGAGCCCTTCCAGCACTTACATCCATGCATCTTTCCAGGGACCTTAAGAAGCTAAAGGGCACATATGCTTCTGTGAATCTATTCCTCCTCCACCATGACGCCCATCGCCCCAGAACATTACCCAATAGCAAAGCATCTATAGGTGCTCAATTAATGTTTGTAGATTTAACTCACAATTGACAACTTTAATGCTTATATCACATGAATGAATGATCACCATGTCATCCTATGCTCACAGAGGGGGCAGAGACAAGCATGGAGAAGGCTGGGAAGAAGACTGTACTAAATACTAACCCCTCCCTGCCCCACCTCACTCCTGAGCCCTGTGAGGATGGTGAATTCTAAGAGGGAGGTGAGAGTCCGCATCCTTCTAGCCTCTTGGGACCTCTGAATCTTTCTACAGCCGCTCACTGCTGTCCCCAGCCTTTGTAGCTTAGGAAGCCATCTGACATTTCAGGCTGGTTGAAATAGAAGTGGAGATGATTCAACAAATCTAATTCAATTGTCTTTGCTTAACTTTTTAATCCATAGTGCAAATGTGTGTTAAGAAGGTATTAATCCTTGTGTACCCAAGTTAAGCGATGAAAAATTATTCTAGGAGTCTTCCATTACATTTAAGGGATTCTCCCAGATCCTGCCCCCCACAGGGCATTACCTTCTCTACACTTTACAGTGGCATGTATGTGGGCACCAAGAAGTTCCCACAGTGTGTCATGTCTCCAAGGCAGCAGGGAGGGCCCCATGGGATGGTGAGAGACACACAGTGCAGGCCCGGGGGGCATGGTCAGGCTGTGCTTTCCTTGGCTCCTGTGGTGACAGCTGGAGTGGAACAAGGGTCTGAGACCTTGAGTACAAGCGAGCTCAAGAAGATCTGAGATGAGACATAAGAGGGGTCCGGCATACGGAAACTCGCTGCCGGACGTGTGGTGACTCACTGAAATGTACTCTCTGCACGTGCTCCATTGCAGAAGTGGATTTTGTTTTTATTCAACGATTCCTTTCTTCATTCATTCATTTACCGATTCATGCACTTCCTAAATGCCAAGCACTGTGATAAACAGGAATAACCCTAGCTTCCTAGAGCAATGGAAACGCCTTAGTTACAGCCCTAAAGCAACGCCAGCCCCGTCCCTGGCTCTCCATCCCTCCTGACGCCGCACTCCATCTACTTGGACCGATCACCGCAAATCTCACACTGCAGGGCCCTGAGACTGCAGGGTGGCCCTAGAAGAGAACGTGTCTCTTCCAAGGGGGAAGTCTTGCTGGTGACTCTGAACACTGCTTTGTACCATTACTTATCCCTTCTCCCGGAGTCATCATTCCAGGGACACTCAGGCCTGAACATAGGGTGAGGAGCTCCCTGGACTCCAGAACGGGATCCTACACTCTTAAAGTCCAGAAGGAAAGGGAGCTACAGAAGCTTGGACATGCTTCAGTGTCTTAAAATTTGGGGGCTGTCAGTTGAGAAGGGTCCTAAGTTATTTCCTGTGTGTTAAGGGGAGACAGAAAACTAACAATTCTTTATATTTGTGTTTCATCCATTCATTATGTCATTTGACTATGGCTCACCATGACCATGATGATGTATTATTTTCATGTTATAGATGTGGAAACTGAGGCCAGGAGATTCAATGACTTGCTGAAGGTCACACAGCCAGTAAAAGGTAGTTCCAGGGCTAGACCCACAAGTTTCAGGTGAACATGACCTTTGTCCTGCCCAGTGGCTCAGACTACCCGGGTCGTCCTTCACCCACTGACCTATCAGCCCAGTGCTGGCGGCCGCCCATCCTCACTCACCATATGGGACACAATGGGCCTTAGGACCCAGGGATTTCCCTCCAGGTACTTTAGCTGAGTATTGTCAGTGGGCAAAATGCCAGTGCTTGGGGCTCCGTCTTCCCCTCCCCTGCTCTCCATCAAGCCCCCTCCTCCCTCACCTAACATAGCGCCAACTCACTCCCAGCAAATTCAGTGTTTTTCCATTTCAGTGAGCTCAGCCTTTACTTTGATTTGGGTGCAAGCAGCTGCAGGTGCCTCAAGTTATCATGTGCTCTCTCCCCTCTCTCTCCCTGCAATGTCATCCATGTTTACTTGCTGCTCTGGACTTTTGATTCTGTCAGGGTGCCAATCGGTGGGGCCACCAGGCACCACAGCTGACAGTCAAATCTGTGATACTGAATCCTTCTTCTGGAAAAAAGGGCTAAAGAGGTTAATACACTCAAGTCAGGATAAACACACCAGCTGTTAGAGTTTCTAATATTTAATATCATTATCAAATAAATAACTCAGGAAGAAATCACACACACACACACACACACACACATCCCACAAAAACCCACAGCAGCCCTCTGCTTCATCCATAGTGGTTAAAGAGAATATTAATAAATTATCTTAAAAGCCTCCACAATTGAGTAATGGCCGGGATACAATTAAGGAAACATTTGCATATTGCCTGCTGCTGCTTTTGCCCAGATACCACCACCCTCCCAGCCCTGGGGAGAGGAATTGGGGGAGGAGAAGGAGAGAGGAATATCTATCAACAGTTTTAGGTTTCCTTTTTGGTCTGAATTGGTCTAATGGGATCTCAGCTCGGGTAACCTTTGGTTTTGCTTTTGCTTTCAATGGGGGAGATTCCAGATGGATCTCCTGCTATTAAAAAATACACCACACGTTACCTACCTACAGAACACAGGAAAAAAAAAAATCGGAGGGAGGAAAATGTGTATTCAGACAAACATCACATTAGTAACCAGTTTTGTGGATAATGGGTTATTTAACTGACCAGCGAATGGTGCTTTGCTGTTGTTGACTCTTCAATCTGTTGATACTTTGTGCACAGATACCAGTCAGAGGGATAAGCATCTATTTTTCTCTTGTAGTTCTAGCCTTCTGATTCCCTGAACACTGACATGAAGGTTGAGCAGGACAGAATTTTAACAGCCTGTTAACTGTGTCAGGAAATTGTGAGTCCACCTTTTGTTTTTTTTTTTTTTTTTTGCCCCAGCTCCCTGGCTGCTTTTCACCTGGGCTTAAGGAACAGAAAATGATGATCATCGCATTTGGGGAAAAAAAATGAACATGGGCTAATTTTTTTTTTAAGGCACCAACAAAATGTTTTCCAGGTCACAAAACACTGAGGAAAATGAGCTCCATATCTAGTTTATGTTGGATATTATAAGCAAAGCTGGTCTCAGCGACTCTGTTAAGGTTCCATGAGCATTTTTTGAGATAGAGCCTTCATTTCAAGGGCCAGGGTTGAGCTATTTCTCTTCTCATCAGGCAAAAACCTGGCATCCTGTTTGTCTGTCCAGATGTATTTTTGTTTGGGTTTTTACACTGTTTGATTGAGATCAAGTCATGAATTTCTACTCTCCGGATGGGCAGAGGAATGATGGTTTATGAAGTCTGAGGCTGCGTGATGTTTAGCTCAAAGGCACAGCCAGATGAATTTGGGGGAGAGGAAAGGCCACATGGTAGGGCCACTGCAGCCAAGAGCGGGAGCAATTTCTCTTTTACAAACTTTTGAAAACCAAAGCAGGAAGGTGTAGTTTTAATAATTTCTGCTACCTGGGGCTGTATGGGTGACATGGATTGGAAGAAAGAATCCCAATAATTTCAGTGAGACTTTTAATAAGACTTGCATAGTAATTCTCTTGTTGATATCATATTGTGTAAAGGCTGCTGAGATGGTTGGACTGTCCACACACGTTCTGGTTGATGCCGGGATTGGAAGGCATGTAAATGACGCCTATCCACACACCTCTGCCTTTGGGTCCTTGATGAACTTCCAACGGCTCAGTGCCTCCTTTGCTCACTCGGGCAGCCTCTCCACATCCGGCCAGGTCCCCGGGTTCTTCAAATGAATTTTTCAAGCGTGTAGAAAAAATGTAGCCAGGTGGCAGGTATGATGGCAAGAATGATGGGTCTTCTCACATGGGAGACCAAGTGGGAGACAGGGGTGTCTCAGGGCTGGTCGGTGGTGGGCTGGGGGTGCCGACTCTCAGCATCCGGCCATGGTGTACCCTTCCCTCTCAGCATGGGGCTTATTGGAGCATTGCCTGAAGTTTAGGTATTTGATTTTTTTTTTCTATTTCTGTTCAGATATCTCTGGATTGGAGAGGAGGCCAAAATTATTGTTAGAGTCATGAGGATGAAAGTGAGGAAGGGAGTGAAGAGGAAAATGGTGGCAGGGAGAGAGGAAGAGGGAAAGTGGGGGAGAGAAAAGGGGGAAAGGAGAAAAGGAAGGGAAGATTGAAGGAGGGAGTGAAGGAGGGTGGGATGGTTGGAAAGAGGGAGAAGGATGAGGAAAACCAAGTCCAGATCTTAAACCCAGAGCTGTGCCGTCCCGGCTGGAACTCTGTGCCTTTGCACAAGTGATGCTCTCTGCCCGTTGTCCTTTCACTCTTTGGGGCACCACAGTCTCCTACTAACATTCCTAGTCTCAGATCAAACCTGCGTGATCCTCGGCGCAGAGCTAAGTACACGCTCTCCCCTCAACTTCACTTCCTTCGTGCACAAGGCTGTCTGCCTTTCTGTCTCCCAGAGCAAGAAAACATGACTTTACCAGCATCCTGGTCCATCCTATGGGCCATAAATGTTTGCTGAGTAAATGAATGAATGAATAAAAGAAAATGAAAGAATTGAGGAATAACTAGGGATTTATCCAAGAACTCTCTTATGATAAATTTAATTTCAATTAGATTTGCTAATAACAATAAAAAGAAAAATGTCTTGAGGATAAGTCAAACAGCAGTATTGATGGTCACTCTCAAGAGAGTTCTCTATTCTAACAATAGCTGTTTATAATGCCCTTTTAAAAATAGAACATACCTGTCATTAATATTAAAGTACAAAATGAATCCTATTCTATTAATAAGCTTAGGTAGAAGCTGAGTGAGGTCCTTTTTAAAACAAGTATACATACAAGTGTTTAAGATAACCCAGTTTAATTAACAAGAGAACTAGATGAATGTGAAGTTTGAGAGGACTTGACTTAAAGGCAATTTTTTTTTTTTTCTGACCTGTGACCAAGCTGCCCCTGGGAGCTCATTGCACCTGAGAACAAGTCAGCTCAGGAAACAGGAACTAAATAACAAGGGTGCCGCCATTTCTACCAAGCTTTCACTTCCTTCCACTCTTATCACATGATTTTATTCCCAGAAGACCCTTGTAAGATGAGGAAGGAACTGACTTCCCCGCCTCTAATGGGGATACAGGAGCCCTGTGAGCTGATAAAACTTGTCCAAGGGAGGTGTGGCTGAGGGTCTAAACCGTTGCCCCAATTGTCCTACTGCCAGGAAAAGGGTAACATGGATCCCGGGTCCACTCTGAGCCGGAATTGCTCTATTAGTGGGGCCTGGTCCTTGACTTTCACCTTCTAGGACATGGAAAAGAGGATGCTGAGCCGCTTTTCTGGTTGGCTTCAGGGTAATAAAGAAGAGAAGGGATTCGACAGAAGGACTGAAATTACACACCCAGAAGAACTTCCAGTTGTTAGGATGATTTTAAAAGCTGGAATAAGACTAGTAAGAGCCTTAGTGAGTTGAACTCTGCTGCAATGCTTTCTTCCACAGAATTACAAATGTCTTAGGCTCCGTGATGCTGATTCTCACTGAATTCCGACTCCAGACGGGTGAAGGGCAAGCGGGCACTGTGGTCTTCACTCTGAATTCCCAGCCTTCCTCCAGTTTAAGCCCCATGCTTTATTTATGTGAATTTTTTTTTCATGTAGACATTTTACTCTCCTTGCTGCAGAAGGTAGTTTCCCCAAACTGCCTTGAATATTCCTTGTCTGTTTATTTTATTCATATGGATCCATTATCGGCCCGTCCCTTCCTGAAAAGAGTTGAAATTTGCCCTGGAGGCATCAGATGGAGTAGTCAGATTGTCAAATGTGTCTCCTAACTGAAGTGAACATCGGCACAATATTTGTCGACTGAAAATAAACAGCTCCAGTGAAGTATCAGGTTTACAGCTTTCATGTGCTTGTACAGGTCTTACTGAGAGTTGAAGGAAACATGCAGGGAAAGAAGCTATTTCTCTTGGAAATGAAAACTTTGGGGAGGAGGGGAATCTTTCTTAGACTTCGAATCTCCTAGAGCCGAGAACGGCTGACCTGGGGCAATCGTGGTGCAGTCAGCCAGCTTGATTTCTAGTGTTCCTCCCTTGCCCATCTTCTCCCTCCTGTTCTGGTGCCTCCTCCTTCAACATTCAAGGATCCAGGATCAGCCTCCATCAAACCCTCTTATTGGCAAGTCTCTGCAATCAGGGCTTGAGGCAAAAAAAACAAAAGCATGGTCAAATCAGAAAGAGGCCCAATGGCCATCCATCGCTGTCTCTTTCCATTGTCTCATGAGCCCTAGAAAACTCAAAAGCTCTGGTTCTACACTACTGTCCAAGCTGGCCTTGGCCTCCAGTGCCTCCTGCATGGGTCCCTCTGACAGCTTTGCAGTGAACATTCTTGGGAACAGGACTCCAACTCAGAGAGTCAATGCAAAGCTTGCAAAGTGCAACTTTAATGCTAGAGTGTTGGTTCCAATCAAGGTCATATGGCAGAGCAAGCAAGTGAAGGCACCCAGGTCAAGCCCAGAGCTGAAAACCCTGCCTCTCCAATCAGGCTGTGGAAAATCACAGGTGGGCTGATTGTGTCTCCTCCAGTCTTGGTGAAGTCAGGCTTGCCCCTTCCCACCACTTTCTTGCTTTCCTCAAGAGACCAATCAGAAGTAGGCCATTTCCTTCCATGAAAGCTTCCTATGGGCTGGGTGCCTCTCACACCCAGCTCTCCCTTGCCTTTCTCTGGTTCATTCTAGCAAGTCCCCAGGCCTCCCTGGGAGGCAATAGGCCACCAGCCCCTGGACACCCTCCTCCACTGCATCCCTGTGAAGGTGTCATTCTGATGCACTGGGTTGCTAACAGGGAGCCGGTGGGTCCCAGCGTCTGGAAGGAATCCTCTGTTTAGTCTTAATGGGGGAGCTGGCCTGAAAGTATTAACAAGCCCTATAAACCTTCCGTAGCCTTTGCTGGTAGTGACTGGTTTTTCTCTAATCTTCCTCAGAGAAGAGACAATGGGGATGGGGAGAGACCAAGACAGAACGTTCCTGCAGTGACTCTGAGAAGGTCTCTCTGCTCAAATCTCAACTCAGGATAGAAGAGAGGAATCTCATCTCTAATTCCCTTTAACTCACTCAAAAAAAGCCTTTGTGACCTCCCCACCTAGGAGGCTGGGAGCTCTTCCGAGTACATCCATTACCCTCAGTGCATTGCCAGCTCTTCTGTCTCCTAGCACTTTGTTTTGTAATGATCTGCCTAAGAGTCTGCCCAAGCCACTGAATCTTCAGGGTACAGGTGTTGCTTTCACCACTGAAGTTCCCGCCTCAGTACAAGCCTGTCTTACTGTTTGTTGAATTGAAGAAACTTTTTGGAACTAAACAAGCAAATAAACCCCAGTCACCTAAGCCCAACCCATACCCTCAGCCCCCAGCCCTGACGTTTATCTGAACATGTAACCCAAGTCAGCTGCTCTAAGAAACTCAAAACCTTTCCCTAGCACCAGCTTTTAGGGACACTATGATGAATCTTATAAAGTCAAGTTGTAGTTTTTATTCTTTGTTGTAAGTCATTTGTTCTTCAGGGTTAATTTAAACCAAGTGGTGATGGGAGTGGAGCCACAATATACATTCTATACTTTAAGCTTGACCTCTCCTTGTGGATTCATGGCTTTGTCCCCTTTAAAGGAATTCCAAGCTGAAATAGATGGATTTGGGAAAGTATTTCAGAGAAGGGAATTATTTTAAAATGCAACCCAAAATGTTAACAAGTAGCCAGCCAGCAACTTAGCATATTTAATGTTAGATCAGCTCTGTAGCTAATGGAACCCAACTTCCCAACATGTCTTTTTGAGATGAAATTAAACTTGTGGAAGCCCAGCACTTGACCAAGGCTTGTTTAACATTTTATTACTTTTTCCCCTCTGAGTCTTGAAAACATGCTATTTGTGAGAACTTTGTTCCAGAAAAAGGCAAAACAAAGAAGTGGTGATGGCAAGTGTCAGGTATAAGAAATCAGTGGCTCCTCTTCTAGCGGGTGAAATTAATCAGTAACTGTTGACCTGCTCATAATCCAGAACACAAACTGGGCTGCCATCACATGGCTTATAAGGACTTCCCCATGTGACATTCCTTGTGGATGGGAGGTGAGAAGGAAACAGAATTTTCCAGCATGTGCTCTTACAGAAAGGCTGAAAATGCATCAAATTACCTTGCAAAATAAGTTCCCACATAGGAAAATCTTATAGTCTTTCTCCTGTTCTTCTCGAAGGCCTCCTAGTGGGCAGATCTAAAGACTTTGTCTAATTTTAGTTTCTCCTTGACATCTGCTCTATAGCACTTGATATGATTGACCATTCTCTCATGCTTAGTAAGGATTTGCATCACAATGACCACTATACTGATTATATATCATGACCTGGACACAGTGATAGGCATTTCAAATATCCTATCTCATTTTCCTGAAACGACTGGGAGCTTTCCCTCCCTTGTCCTACTTCTGGCCCTCCCCGAGTGCTCCTTTTCTGTCTCTACTCCTCCTCCTCTCACTCTTAACTGATTCATTCACTCAGATACTGCCCTTGAACCTCTGTTCTTCCCTCCTTCAAAGATGGCATCTCCTCCCGTGGCTTTCTCTGTCACCTCCAAGGGGATGACTTCGACATCTGTTATCTTTGATCACCACCCATGTGCCTTTCTCCAGCCTTACATTTTCCACTGCCTGCTGTATATTTCCACCCGGGTGTTCCATCAATACATCAAAATGCCCCAAAACAATTTCACTCTATTCCTCTGAAACATGGCCTCCCCTCTCGATTTCCCTATTTCTGTTGATTCTACCAGAACTCTAGTCTTCATACTTTTAAGTGCTTTCTTCTTCTTCATCTCTTCTAGCTCCTCGGGGACCCAGTTCTGCTGATTCTTGCTTTGTCAGAGTTCTTAATTCTCCTTTCCTTTAGACTCCCATTTCCATGATTCTAATTCTGGCCTTGTCAACTGATGCCTCAGTTATTGCAATGTCCTCTTAAATTATTTCTCTACCATCTTCAGTCTTGTAATATTGCTGCCTGACTAACCTTCTTAAAACATTACTTTCTTCAAATAACACCCCTGATCAAAATCCCATCACTATCTCTCCCCACTGGCTGATCCTTGCATATAAAGCCTTCTAAAATCTGGACCAATCCATGGTTCCCAGAGCACATCCATTATTCCTGAGTGCAAACTGGTCTCTTCAGTATCTTTGAAACAGAAATTGCTTTTGTTTTGTTTTGTTCCCTCTGCTGCTATCTTGTTGAAATATTCTTCCTTTCCTCTGCCTGATGCAAATTCTACCAAGCAAGCCTTGGTAGGTCAGTAGTTCAGCTTTCAAGATTTGTTTAACTACAATACATGCATCCACTCGAGAATTATCTACTGAGCATCTGCTCTGTGCCAGCCTCTGTCCTAGGCACAGAGATCCAGAGGTGAATAATCAGCCAAGGCCCCTGGTCTCATGGAGCTTACACTGGGGAGGAGGGGGAGGGACGTAAATAGCAAATAAATAATGAGATGATTTCAGATAGCAATAAATGCTACTTGATCTCAGCAACCCTCTTCTTGAAAGCAAAACAGTGAGTCTCAGAGAAGTTAAATGCCTTCCCAGAGATCACAGAGTTGGCATATGACACTGCCTGGATCCTAGATCACATCTTCTGTGTTCTTTGCATTATCTATATTACTTCTTGTTTCTTTTAGCCGAACGTGAAACTCCTCAAGGTTGGGTCATAATTCTCTCAAACATGTCTTGGCACTTAGCACACTACTGGGCATGTTGCAAGTGCCCAAGTGTTACTTGTGGGAAAAAAGAATTGAGCAAAGCAGAAGGCAGCAAGCCAGGAGGCAGCAGGGAGAAGGGGTGTCCCCATTAGGTCACAGACACAGAGCGTTAATTTTTCTTATCCGAGCCAATGTATCTCATTAGTATCATGTGCATCTCTATATCACTCAGCCCACCAGAAAGTCTAGGGGTCAGTAAAGATGCTGTCAGGGAGTACTGGCTTTGCTTTTCCACTAAATTTCCCCCGTGAGTAGCAAACTATATCATTTGGACGGTGAGTATGACCCAGGGGGGCCTCAGTGTCCTGCCGGCTTCCCACTCTTGACGGTGACAAGTAAGAACCAGATAGAACTCAGCAAGACTAAGACTGGGAAGAGTCAAGACGATTTGTTCAAAACAATCTGTAACTGGTTCCTTTCACTCCCCCCTACTCTTTTGTACACTATTCTTCAGGAAAAAAATAAATAAAGAGGAGGAGAAGGAAGAAGGGAGGGAGGGAGGGAAGAAAGAGAATTTTTCCTAAGTTCTTATTTAGAGACTCACAAAGCTGAACAATAAACTGTCTCCAAGGAAAGGGGGGGGGGTGTTGAAATTGCATTTGCAATAGTCTCCCTTACATCTAAATGATAATTCTCGTTCCTTCACACCAACTTTTAATGGACTTGATATTGATGATTATGGTTCATCTAACAAAACCTGTAGAGAGGAATGGCACCCCCTAACTCTGATCTCCATTTAAATTATTTTCCATTTAGCATAAATCCTATAGTCTGCCATAAAACTTTATTGAATAGCTCATTTGAGCAGAGAACACTTTTGAAAGAATATTAGTAAACTCTTTCAATGGAGTCAAAACACCAAAATGGAAAATTCAAGTTTTGAAGAGAGCCATTAAGTGTGATTAAACCATTAAAAAGGAGAGAACAATGCCGGCAGAACTCTATTTAGCCATTTCATATCTTTAATTGTCCAAAGATTTACTTTAAAAGCACAGACATGAAAGGATGCTGAATGTTATAGTATTTCGAGGGGGAGAGTGAAGATAAGCCCTGTTCACGAGCAAATGGAGCTTGGCCCAGAAGTAGGGATAACAAAAGTGGCAGGGACCTGCTTCCTTCTACAGTATATAGAGAGGGGGAAATAAAAAGCAGCAATTCTTGACTCAGCTTTGAGGAGCACAATAGGCATGATTAGGGATCCAGAGTGAGAGCACATTTAAGTAGCAGTGACATCCACCAGTTAGCTGGTAATTAGGATGAAAACTGAGGGGAAAGAAGCTGAGAGGTAGGAGATGGAGAAAAGGGAGAAACTGAGGAGAGCTGTTTGAAAGGTAGTTTTCAAAATTTAAGGAGATGAAAAATCACTTTGGGAGCTCATTTTAGCATCTACTGTCCTATACTCCAACCTCAGAGATTTTGATTCAGGAGATATGGGATGAGACCCAGGAATCTGTGTTTTTAAAAAGCCTCCAAGGTAACACCACTGCCAGGGGTCCTTGGACCAGTTTAGAGAATGTCTGGGGGAAGGGGGAAGATCTGGGGACAGAAATATGAATGAGAAACACCACCTGGGAGAGAGAGAGACAGGCATTCCTAAATGACCAGCATCTAGTATCTAACTTTCCGTCTCCCTCCTCACTTTCAAATACACAAGGCAATCCAGGGAAGGAAGTCAACGATGAGAATATCAGTGAGAGAGGAATTTTTTTCTGGAAAAGTGCAGGAATGAAAGAAAGTAAAACAATCAGAGAACAAGAAGGAGAAGAAGAGGAGGAGAAGGAGAAGGAGGGGGAGGAGATGACAGGCACCCAGGAAAGCAAAATTGTGTGTTGAATATTCTTTAAATCTCCAGAAATGGATATGACCAAAGCAATGTGATAGTATGCTTTGATATAAATTGAAAATACTTTAAAAAATAGTCATGTCTTGTGACTAGGCATTGATAAAGTAGAATAGAAATCTATAAAATTGTGGACTGTTAGGTTGCTAAGTGGTTCAAGACAGTGTAAAAATCTGTGCTTTCCAGCTCTGCTCTGTGTCCTTGAAGATGGGCCTCAAGGTTGATCCCCATGAAGCGACAGCCACCAAGTTGGGAGGGGTCACCAGACACTGCCCCCTGCCATGACCAGAATATCTCTGTTTTGGGTAAGATACAATTTGAACAGAGAAGTGCTGCTAAACTGTTTTAAAGTTCTGGTTCTAAGTGTTTTAACATTCCTGATTCTGACCATTTCCCTTCATTTTGCAGGTGAGAAAACTGAGGCTGAGAAGCAGTGTCTTTGCCCAAAGTCCCTCCGTGGTTTGTGGCATTTGTACCTAAGCTTGGAACACCTGGTCCCTAGTCCGGGGAGCATTCCTCCCCAACACCTAGCCACCTGCTTTCAATACTGGAACTTGTCAAGCAAGTGTGTTTTACAAGACTTGGTTATTATATGTGGTTGGAACATTTTATGGGTCGTGATATAATCAGTGGCATATCACATGTGTGTGATAACAAGTAATGTAGTCCCAGAGGGTTATTCTTTGTTCTTTGGAAGTAGAAGAGGCCCAGTGAAGTGAACAGGAGTGAATGGGCATCCTCAGGTCAGAAGGAAATGAGAACTACACCTGTCGATTACTTAAATGCGCAAAGCATCTGACACACTTTGCAAACTCTAGACCCTTTTACACCCATCTCAACCCAACAAGGCAGGATAAACGACTTTCATTTAGCCCTGGAGATGATCACGGCCCCGTAGGGTTAACCAAATTGCTGAATGCAGTGACAGCTCAAATCCAGGTGACTTCACAGCCCAAGCTTGTTGTAATGTTTTTGGCTCTTCATGTCATTCTTTCGCAGGCCAGACTCACTCCCTTTGTGTGGTAACAGTTCCAATATATGTGCTTCCACGGGGGTTGGCAGTACATTAAAAAAAGGAAGAAGAAAATAATGAGAAAAATTTCAGTTAAAAAAAAAGTTGAATTCAGACCTCCAAGAAGAGTCCTTTAAGAACTGTCATGGGCTGTTCCTGCAATACTTGACTTACAAAGAATTCTGAACAGGCCCTTGGGATCAGCATATCCCTACACAGAGCTCTTCATGGCTCCCAATTGGAAGCTCTTCCTTCAAGCCTTCTCTCTGAGTAGAGAGAGCAGGAGAGACCCAACTGTGGATAAAGTTCTAGGCTTCCTTTCCCGGCTGTGGAAGGCTGGGGTCTGGGGTGGGAGGGGCTTGGAAGGGGCAGCTGTGACCATGTCTCCACACTCCCACTCCTTAACACCTTCTCTCTTCCATTTTCCTGTTATAAAGATGGTGCATAATAGAAAGTCCAGAAAATGGAGAAAATAATACTCATGATCCTGACAACCTATGAATTCTATTCCCATCCTCTGTCTTCATAAATATAGATTCTCCATAGTTACAGGCATCATGGTGCACACTTTATAGCTCACTTTTTCCCCACTTGCCTCAATGTCACAGACTTTGTCCAGGAGGTGTGTGGTTAGCTTCTCTTGTTTCCTCCCTAGCGCTTCTCTCCCTTCCTTTCTTTTATTTGTCCCCCTGTTCTTTCTCTGTCACTTAGCCTTTCTCTCTCCCCTCTATGCTTTTCTCATGTGACTGCTTTATTGCAATAATTGCTTTGTTGCAATGGTCTGGAAAAAAACCCACAGTATCTCCATGTCATGCCTGTATATATATGTACGTGTGTGTGTGTGTGTGTGTGTGTATATATATATATATATATATATATATACACACACACACACACGTATTGAGTTGCATATCAAAATGATTTCAAAAATTTAAATAATGTTCTAAGTAATGGATTCAAATTTTTTAAAAAAATTAAGTACTAAGGACAACGTGTGTGCTTTAGGGGCATCCTTAAACTTTAAGTGTAATGTCCTTCATTCCCAAAACTTGCTGACCTCACCAGCAGAGGTCTGGAAGATCCAAGTCTGATCTAGAAGTGCATTTCTTTTTTTTTTTTTTTTAAACATCTTTATTGAAGTATAATTGCCTTACAATTGTGTGTTAGTTTCTGCTTTATAACAAAGTGAATCAGTTATACATATACATATGTTCCCATATCTCTTCCCTCTTGCATCTCCCTCCCTCCCACCCTCCCCATCCCACCCCTCTAGGTGGTCACAAAGCACCGAGCTGATCTCCCTGTGCTATGCGGCTGCTTCCCACTAGCTATCTATTTTACATTTGGTAGTGTATATATGTCCATGACACTCTCTCACCCTGTCACATCTCACCCCTCCCCCTCCCCATATTCTCAAGTCCATTCTCTAGTAGGTCTGTGTCTTTATTCCCGTCTTGCCACTAGGTTCTTCATGGCCTTTTTTTTTTTTCCTTAGATTCCATATATATGTGTTAGCATACTGTATTTGTTAGAAGTGCATTTCTAGCCTATTTATATTTTAATATCTGGGAGGTCAAAATCAGGTGACAAGGAGTTGACTCCTAAGAATTTGAGGATGCTACCTACACAAACGTTTCAATTAAATAGGTTAAAGTTCACTATGACTTGGCTATCATTTATGCCTTTACATATAGACCTGTGTCTAAATCTTGCTGTAGATTTCTGAGATCCCTGGGAATGAAGACACTGCTGAGTTCTGACTGGGTCTCACCTGCTTTCTTTTCCAGAAGTACATGAATCCAATTCCGAGTGGTCACCCATCTTAGGTCAGTCTCATGCCAGATATTTCCTAGAAGTAAACAGGGATGAAAGTAGGGGCGTGGGTAGTTATAACAATGGATCCAAATCCAGGGCAGTCAAAAGGGTGACAGCATGGCGTAAGGGTGGGATGAGAAGGGGGCGGGTTGTGCATTTCCACAGCATTAGGAACTGAAGAGTTTCTCTGTCTAGCAACAAAAGAAGTGACAATGATACTAATAATTCAGATGGTTCCAAGCAACACCTCCTGGGTAGAGTGAGGGAACTTTTTATCTTGCTGTCCTCTGAGTCCTGGATTTAGTTCAGTGGTAGTATAATATAACTTATGTAAAGATTGTTTCATTTTAAGAAAGATGTATAGAATCACAATAATAGCAACTGATACTCACCCAGTCCTTTAATATACAAACATCATTATATCACTTATCCTCACAAAAGCAAAGAAAACGTTTTAGGTAGAATGTGAGGAAGCTGTCATTTGACAATGAAGAGTTTAGCTGAAGTTTATATTATGAAGCTTTCACCAGAGCAATTAATATAAACACTTTGCAATGATAAGTATTTAAAGAGGAGCCAAATACGCAGATGGGAAATCTAAGAAGTGAAGGCATTGCTGAAGAGGGCAGCGTGAATGAGGATGAACATTCAAAAGATGGAAGGGGAAGATACCGCGGTGGAGGGGGTGTGCTTTCTTGATGAGAAAACATTGCCAGCTCCAAGTACTCTAATAAAGGTAAATTGCAATTTATCTACTTCTTTGTGGTTCAATTTCCTTGGCAATTATTATATTAGAGTGACACTTCTATTGAATTATGTTTCAATTACTATTAAAAAATCGAAGTCCTTAAGTTCCAGGAAATTATGAATGCAGCTCCTGGAGAGCTCTACCTCTGACACTCCAAGGATAGTATCGTTTATCTCCTTAGCACTTGGAGGCCCATTATGCAGCGAGGGCCAGGAAGGAGGCCATCCACACAATAGTGTCCAACATTTTCAAAGCACTTCTGGTGGATTCGACCATCTCCGTGCTGTGTTGTGCTAACCCCAGGTGACCGGCCGTCTTTCTTTGCACAGGACACAATGGCAAACAGAAACATTAACTCTCGCAATGTCGCAAGAATCTGACTGCATTATTCCCTGACCTCCGCAAAGATAATGTGTTATTTGCTGTACAGAAATAAAAGTTTTCAAAGCCATTGGAAATAGAATTGTGTACGCTTCACTGGCTGAACCGCCTTTCTAGGGTTTATTTGTTTGGCCCTTTGGAGTGAGAGAATGGGAGAGTTTCAGCGAGGGGACCACGGAGGTTTCCTTCTTTTCCCCACTTTCCTCTCCCGTAAGATGGAGGGGTTTCTGAGCGCTGCATTGTTGAGGGCGGGGAGGAGCGTCTCCTGGATCACAAAGCCAGGGATGGAGGAGCAGGAAGGCCCTGTGTGGTGTCTGAAGGGCCCCCAGGCAGGGCTGGGGGAAATCTCCTGGATGGGTGGATATTTACCAGAAGTCAATAGCGCAGTGGGCTTTGGTTCGATGCTAATGAGGCCAAGGTTATACAAGGGCCAACTGGTTTCCTTCTGTTCCCTCTGCTATAAACCGCCTCCCATCAGCGGCCAGACCTCCTGCAAATGCAGAAAGGGG